>NC_068454.1:3480124-3555124 GCF_023373465.1 Oncorhynchus keta | reverse complement strand
AATCTGTGTCTAGCTAGAGACTGAGTGATAATCTGTGTCTAGCTAGAGACTGAGTGATAATCTGTGTCTAGCTAGAGACCGAGTGATAATCTGTGTCTAGCTAGAGAGCGAGTGATAATCTGTGTTTAGCTAGAGACCGAGTGATAATCTGTGTCTAGCTAGAGACCGAGTGATAATCTGTGTCTAGCTAGAGACCGAGTGATAATCTGTGATTAGCTAGAGACCGAGTGATAATCTGTGTCTAGCTAGAGACCGAGTGATAATCTGTGTTTAGCTAGAGACCGAGTGATAATCTGTGTCTAGCTAGAGACCGAGTGATAATCTGTGTTTAGCTAGAGACCGAGTGATAATCTGTGTCTAGCTAGAGACCGAGTGATAATCTGTGTCTAGCTAGAGACCGAGTGATAATCTGTGTTTAGCTAGAGACCGAGTGATAATCTGTGTCTAGCTAGAGACCGAGTGATAATCTGTGTCTAGCTAGAGACCGAGTGATAATCTGTGTTTAGCTAGAGACTGAGTGATAATCTGTGTCTAGCTAGAGACTGAGTGATAATCTGTGTCTAGCTAGAGTTCACTCAGCCCCATGATCACTGGCTAGAAGAAATTATTCTGCCTTTTCGACTCTCTGCGTTATATTCCACTAGAGCAGTAAAGAATCTCTCTCGTTTTTTCTCTCTCTTCTTCCCTCATTCCTTCTTTGTCATCATCTTATCCCCTCACTGCGTATCGCTTCATAATTCGATCGGTTGGAGTCGCTTCTCCAAACTCCAAAAGAAAGACAATTGTGCTTTGGTGAAGCAATTTTTTTACGAGCTTTCAAGCGTCCAAGTGTTCGTTGTAATACTGAGTGTGATCTTCCAGTACAGTGTGGGTTGACAATCGTCACTTACAATAGAATATGTTGAGAATGACTAAGATGGTATTAATTGTTTTATATGGTTTAGATAGTCTTTGTGTACGCAGTCTTTCACCGTAGCGGTCATTCTGAGTGTAGGTTGTGGGTGTTGGATATCTTCATTCTGGCTATATTCCGATAAACATCACTAATCACTTCACAAACCAGTATAATGTTGTCACGCCCTGACCTGAGATATCTCTGTTTTCTTTATGTTTTGGTTATTATTGTGTAGGGTTTTTGGATTATCTAGGGGTTTTTGTAATTCTATGTTGGCCTGATATGGTTCCCAATCAGAGACAGCTGTTTATCGTTGTGCCTTATATAGTGATGGGTCGTTCGTGAACAAGTCGACTCTAAGAGCCGGCTCTTGTGGGTGAACGTTGGGAGCCGGCTCGCATATCAGAAGAGCCGACTCTATTTATAAGAATATTAAATGAATAAGATATGAATAATCAAAATATTTATATGAATAGATTTAACTAATTAAAATAATGGAAGAATAATTAAAATAATATAGGTCTAACTGTTCAAACGCACACATGTCCGTTCTGACTATCTGCTCAGAATAACAGCCTCACCTGTTGTTCCTGTCAATCAGACACGCAGAGTCAACCAATGAACCAAAGCTGCGTGAGGGGGGGGGCGGAGCCAACTCACTCACAGTCACACACTGAGCAGCCGAGGAGAGAGAGGAAGGACAGCTGTGAAATGAGTTGGAAGCTCAGTAGCATTTGGATGCATTTTAATAATGTAGACAATGTTAGAGCATAGAACATAGAGCATAGAACATAGAGCATAGAACATAGAGCATAGAGCATAGAACATAGAGCATAGAACATAGAGCATAGAACATAGAGCATACAACATAGAGCATAGAACATAGAGCATAGAGCATAGAGCATAGAACATAGAGCATAGAACATAGAGCATAGAGCATAGAGCATAGAGCATAGAACATAGAGCATAGAGCATAGAACATAGAGCATAGAACATAGAGCATAGAGCATAGAGCATAGAACATAGAGCATAGAGCATAGAGCATAGAATTTGCCAAAACGAAATCTCATATAAATCCGGTTCTACGCACAATCTACACCGGCATATGCACACACAGTCAAGTAGGCCTACTCCGCGACCCACAGCAACGCAGTCAAGTAGGCCTACTCCGCGACCCACAGCAACGCAGTCAAGTAGGCCTACTCCGCGACCCACAGCAACGCAGTCAAGTAGGCCTACTCCGCGACCCACAGCAACGCAGTCAAGTAGGCCTACTCCGCGACCCACAGCAACGCAGTCAAGTAGGCCTACTCCGCGACCCACAGCAACGCAGTCAAGTAGGCCTACTCCGCGACCCACAGCAACGCAGTCAAGTAGGCCTACTCCGCGACCCACAGCAACGCAGTCAAGTAGGCCTACTCCGCGACCCACAGCAACGCAGTCAAGTAGGCCTACTCCGCGACCCACAGCAACGCAGTCAAGTAGGCCTACTCCGCGACCCACAGCAACGCAGTCAAGTAGGCCTACTCCGCGACCCACAGCAACGCAGTCAAGCAGGCCTACTCCGCCGACCCACAGCAACGCAGTCAAGTAGGCCTAGGCCTCTGCCACCCACAGCAACGCAGTCAAGCCAGGCCTACTCCGCGACCCACAGCAACGCAGTCAAGTAGGCCTACTCTGCGACCCACAGCAACGCAGTCAAGTAGGCCTACTCCACGACCCACAGCAACGCAGTCAAGCAGGCCTACTCCGCGACCCACAGCAACGCAGTCAAGTAGGCCTACTCCGCGACCCACAGCAACGCAGTCAAGCAGGCCTACTCCACGACCCACAGCAACGCAGTCAAGTAGGCCTACTCCGCGACCCACAGCAACGCAGTCAAGTAGGCCTACTCCGCGACCCACAGCAACGCAGTCTTCTCTGGACCAGTTTATGCCAAACGCCTATGTCTGTAGCAGAACAAGAACAGGTTCAAATTGCACTGGCTAAAATGATTGCCACAGATTTCCAGCCATTTTCAATCGAGGAGGACAGAGGTTTTTTAGAAATTACAGCAGTCGTCTAAATACAATGTACACTATTCCAAGTAGGGTAAACCCTTTCAAAATGCACTTATTCCACAACTGTACGAGAGCACACAGGGTTCAGTGTGGGAAAGAGTCCAAAAAGCTACTGCAGTTTGCCTTACTACTGACTGCTGGACATCAGGGGTAACCACTTCTTACAGGTCAGTTACATGTCACTTCATTGAAGATGGTTTGATGTCTAGCGGTCTTCTGGACTGCTTTTGAGTTCAGCAACAAACACACCTCAGAGAACATGGAGGAGGAACTGTTGAGAGTGGCCAGAGAATGGCAAGTAGATTAAAAAGTGGTCTGTTGTGTTAGCGGCAAAGCAGCTACCATAACCAAAGCTATGAAAATGTTAAAATGGACCCATCATCCATGTCTTAGCCCACACAATCAGCCTGATTGTTAGCGATGCTCTGAAGGTGATAGAGCCCACTGTGGACAAAGTGAAAGCAGCTGTGGAATATTTCCACAGGAGTACAGTAGGTGCTGAAAAACTAAAAGTCTACACAAACCCCAGATGCCTGAGCTGAGGCCTAAACAAGACTGCACCACAAGGTGGAATTCAACATTCGACATGATGAAACGGTTCGCTAGGTCAATGGATGACATCATCTCTACTCCCTCATCTCTACCCCATCATCTCTACCCCATCATCTCTGCCCCATCATCTCTACTCCATCATCTCTACCCCATCATCTCTACCCCATCATCTCTACTCCATCATCTCTACCCCATCATCTCTACCCCATCATCTCTACTCCATCATCTCTACCCCATCATCTCTACCCCATCATCTCTACTCCCTCATCTCTACCCCATCATCTCTACCCCATCATCTCTACTCCCTCATCTCTACCCCATCATCTCTACTCCCTCATCTCTACCCCATCATCTCTACTCCATCATCTCTACCCCATCATCTCTACCCCATCATCTCTACTCCCTCATCTCTACCCCATAATCTCTACCCCATCATCTCTACCCCATCATTTCTACCCCATCATCTCTACCCCATCATCTCTACCCCATCATCTCTACTCCATCATCTCTACCCCATAATCTCTACCCCATCATCTCTACCCCATCATCTCTACCCCATCATTTCTACCCCATCATCTCTACCCCATCATCTCTACCCCATCATCTCTACCCCATCATCTCTACCCCATCATCTCTACCCCATCATCTCTACCCCATCATCTCTACCCCATCATCTCTACCCCATCATCTCTACCCCATCATCTCTACCCCATCATCTCTACCCCATCATTTCTACCCCATCATCTTTACCCCATCATCTCTACCCCATCATCTCTACCCCATCATCTCTACCCCATCATCTCTACCCCATCATCTCTACCCCATCATTTCTACCCCATCATCTTTACCCCATCATCTCTACCCCATCATCTCTACCCCATCATCTCTACCCCATCATCTCTACCCCATCATCTCTACCCTGGCCGTTGTCAACGCGCCTTTTGATGCTCTGACCCAAGAGGAATGGGAGGTGGTGGAGGAGGTGTGCAGAGTCCTGGAACCATTTGAGCAGGTCATTGTGGAGATCAGTGGAGAGAGGTACAGTAAGCACTTATTACTACATCATTATTTAAGCCAGTGTTATATATGTATATGAGCAGGACATGAGAATGTAGTATCAGTAGACAAAACATGAACCTGAACTAATAAGTTACGGTTCTCTCTTTTCAGCTATGTGACAGGCTCAAAAAAATATTCTCCTGTGTAAAGGTCTGCAGCCAATCACAGCCAGGCGCCAGAGAGAAGCAAATGTAACCACCGGACACGTGACAGAGTTGACGGACACCCTGAGTTCATCAATGGACAGGAAGTTACACAGAATGGAATATAATCACGTGCTGTCAGAAACCGCTGCACTTGACCCCATGTTTAAGACGTTAGCCTTCAGTGATGCCAGAGCGATTGATGAGGCTCTTCAAAGAATAACCACAGCAGCAGGGAGGGACAGCCCAAGCAGTCAGCTGGTTCAGGCACCAGGAAGAAGAGGGAGGGACAGCCCCAGCAGTCAGCTGGCTCAGGCACCAGGAAGAAGAGGGAGGGACAGCCCCAGCAGTCAGCTGGCTCAGGCACCAGGAAGAAGAGGGAGGGACAGCCCCAGCAGTCAGCTGGCTCAGGCACCAGAGCAACAGGAAGAAGAGGGAGGGACAGCCCCAGCAGTCAGCTGGCTCAGGCACCAGGGCAACAGGAAGAAGAGGGAGGGACAGCCTCAGCAGTCAGCTGGCTCAGGCACCAAGGCAACAGGAAGAAGATGGAGGGACAGCCCCAGCAGACAGCTGGTTCAGGCACCAGGGCAACAGGAAGAAGAGGGAGGGACAGCCCCAGCAGTCAGCTGACTCAGGCACCAGGAAGAAGAGGGAGGGACAGCCCCAGTAGTCAGCTGACTCAGGCAGCAGGGCAACAGGAAGAAGAGGGAGGGACAGCCCCAGTAGTCAGCTGGCTCAGGCACCAGGAAGAAGAGGGAGGGACAGCCCCAGTAGTCAGCTGACTCAGGCACCAGGAAGAAGAGGGAGGGACAGCCCCAGTAGTCAGCTGGCTCAGGCACCAGGAAGAAGAGGGAGGGACAGCCCCAGTAGTCAGCTGACTCAGGCACCAGGAAGAAGAGGGAGGGACAGCCCCAGTAGTCAGCTGACTCAGGCAGCAGGGCAACAGGAAGAAGAGGGAGGGACAGCCCCAGTAGTCAGCTGGCTCAGGCACCAGGAAGAAGAGGGAGGGACAGCCCCAGTAGTCAGCTGACTCAGGCAGCAGGGCAACAGGAAGAAGAGGGAGGGACAGCCCCAGTAGTCAGCTGGCTCAGGCACAAGGAAGAAGAGGGAGGGACAGCCCCAGTAGTCAGCTGGTTCAGGCAGCAGGGCAACAGGAAGAAGAGGAGGGACAGCCCCAGTAGTCAGCTGGCTCAGGCAGCAGGGCAACAGGAAGAAGAGGGAGGGACAGCCCCAGCAGTCAGCTGGCTCAGGCAGCAGGGCAACAGGAAGAAGAGGGAGGGAGCCCCAGTAGTCAGCTGGCTCAGGCCCAGCCCCAGTAGTCAGCTGGCTCAGGCAGCAGGGCAACAGGAAGAAGAGGGAGGGACATCCCCAGTAGTCAGCTGGCTCAGGCACAAGGAAGAAGAGGGAGGGACAGCCCCAGTAGTCAGCTGTCTCAGGCAGCAGGGCAACAGGAAGAAGAGGGAGGGACAGCCCCAGCAGTCAGCTGGTTCAGGCACTAGGGCAACAGGAAGAAGAGGGAGGGAGGGACAGCCCCAGCAGTCAGCTGGTTCAGGCACTAGGGCAACAGGAAGAAGAGGGAGGGACAGCCCCAGCAGTCAGCTGGTTCAGGCACTAGGGCAACAGGAAGAAGAGGGAGGGACAGCCCCAGCAGTCAGCTGGCTCAGGCACCAGGGCAACAGGAAGAAGAGGGAGGGACAGCCCCAATAGTCAGCTGGCTCAGGCACCAGGAAGAAGAGGGAGGGACAGCCCCAGTAGTCAGCTGGCTCAGGCACCAGGGCAACAGGAAGAAGAGGGAGGGACAGCCTCAGCAGTCAGCTGGCTCAGGCACCAGAGCAACAGGAAGAAGAGGTAGGGACAGCCCCAGCAGTCAGCTGGCTCAGGCACCAAGGCAACAGGAAGAAGATGGAGGGACAGCCCCAGCAGTCAGCTGGTTCAGGCACCAGGGCAACAGGAAGAAGAGGGAGGGACAGCCCCAGCAGTCAGCTGGCTCAGGCACCAGGGCAACAGGAAGAAGAGGGAGGGACAGCCCCAGTAGTCAGCTGGCTCAGGCACCAGGGCAACAGGAAGAAGAGGCAGGGACAGCCCCAGTAGTCAGCTGGCTCAGGCACCAGGACAACAGGAAGAAGAGGGAGGGACGGCCCCAGTAGTCAGCTGGCTCAGGCACCAGGAAGAAGATGGAGGGACAGCCCCAGCAGTCAGCTGGCTCAGGCACCAGGGCAACAGGAAGAAGAGGGAGGGACGGCCCCAGTAGTCAGCTGGCTCAGGCACCAGGAAGAAGATGGAGGGACAGCCCCAGCAGTCAGCTGGCTCAGGCACCAGGGCAACAGGAAGAAGAGGGATCAGATGGAGCAGAAGCACCAGTAGTAGTGCCACAAACTGTTCAGATGCTGTTTGACGAGAGAGCAACTGGGGATCCAGCATGAAGGAATCTCTCAGCAGACGCCATAATGGAGGTCCAGTCCTATTTGGAGGAGCCCCAACGATCTGCAGATCCTCTGATCTGGTGGAAGAACATGGCCTCTTGTCTACCCACGGCTTACTAAAGTCATGACAGGGAGACTCTGATTAGTGGCCACATCCTTTCCCTCCGAGAGTGTCTTTTCGAAAACACCACAAAATAATTACTGAGAGAAGAAACCGCATCAGCTCCTCGAAAGTGAGGAAGTTTTGCATTTCTGAATGCAAATGTCTCGTAAAAGCTAAATCTGGTCAGCGTTGCTGTGTTCTGCTGGTTATAACATGGCAATAAAGAAGAGAGAGAAAAGAGGGACCAGTTTAATGTTTTAAGTGGGATGCTGCACGTTGTTATTTATTTTTCTTTGATAATGGTGAAATATTCTATTATTATTGTTGTTCAGATTGTGTTCGTTTTGAATTGTTACATTTCTTTGCACTTTGTTTACATACATTAAAAAGGTTATACTTTAAATGCAAATGTTTAATGGCATTCTTTTCATAATAAACCACTGACCATCTTTAAATACTTCTGCTAGTGCAATCTGGTTTCCGAGCCGGTCACGGGTGCATTTCAGCCACACTTAAGGTACTAAATGATATCATAACCGCCATCGATAAAAGACAGTACTGTGCAGCCGTCTTCATCGAACTGCTTTCGACTCTGTCAATCACCAAATTCTTATCGGCAGACTCAACAGCCTCGGTTTTTCGGATGACTTTGCCTGGTTCACCAATTACTTTGCAGACAGAGTTCAGTGTGTCAAATCAGAGGGCATGCTGTCCGGTCCTCTGGCAGTCTCTATGGGGTGCCACAGGGTTCAATTCTCGGGCCGACTCTTTTCTCTGTATATATCAATGATGTTGCTCTTGCCGCGGGCGATTCCCTGATCCACCTCTACGCAGACGACACCATTCTATATACTTTCGGCCCGTCATTGGACACTGTGCTATCAAACCTCCAAACGAGCTTCAATGCCATACAGCACTCCTTCCGTGGCCTCCAACTGCTCTTAAACGCGAGTAAAACCAAATGCATGCTTTTCAACCGATCGCTGCCTGCACCTGCATGCCCGACTAGCATCACCACCCTGGATGGTTCCAACCTTGAATATGTGGACATCTATAAGTACCTAGGTGTCTGGCTAGACTGCAAACTCTCCTTCCAGACTCACATCAAACATCTCCAATCAAAAATCAAATCCAGAGTCGGCCTATTCCGCAACAAAGCCTCCTTCACTCACGCTGAAGCTTACCCTAGTAAAACTGCTATCCCATCCTCGAGAGGCGATGTCATCTACAAAATGGCTTCCAACACTCTACTCAGCAAACTGGATGCAGTCTATCACAGTGCCATCCGTTTTGTCACTAAAGCACCTTATACCACCCACCACTGCGACTTGTATGCTCTAGTCGGCTGGCCCTCACTAATGCCAGACCCACTGGCTCCAGGTCATTTACAAGTCCATGCTAGGTAAAGCTCCGCCTTATCTCAGTTCACTGGTCACGATGGCAACACCCATCTCTGGCTCCAGCAGGTGTATCTCACTGATCATCCTAAAGCCAACACCTCATTTGGCCGCCTTGTTGTCAACTAGCCTACCTGGTTAAATAAAGGTGAAATAAATAAAATAAAAAAATGCATTTTTAAATACACTGTAGTTAAAGGTAGAGTACGATTTCATTTAATTATTTAATTAGAATTGTATTAACACATAGTCCAACTATCGCAAACTGTTTGACTTGAAACCATACAAAACATTTTTGTTTTTTTTAAAGAGCCGTTTGGGAGCTAAAAGAGATGGCTCTTTTCATTGAGCCGAACGAGAGCACGAATGCCCCATCTGTGGAGAGGAGAGCCCAAATGCCCCATCTCTGGAGAGGGGAGCCCAAATGCCCCATCTCTGGAGAGGAGAGCCCAAATGCCCCATCTCTGGAGAGGAGAGCCCAAATGCCCCATCTCTGGAGAGGAGAGCCCAAATGCCCCATCTCTGGAGAGGAGAGCCCAAATGCCCCATCTCTGGAGAGGGGAGCCCAAATGCCCCATCTCTGGAGAGGAGAGCCCAAATGCCCCATCTCTGGAGAGGGAGCCCAAATGCCCCATCTCTGGAGAGGGGAGCCCAAATGCCCCATCTCTGGAGATGCCCCATCTCTGGGGAGCCCAAATGCCCCATCTCTGGAGAGGGGAGCCCAAAAATGCCCCATCTCTGGAGAGGAGAGCCCAAATGCCCCATCTCTGGAGAGGAGAGCCCAAATGCCCCATCTCTGGAGATCTCTGGAGAGCCCAAATGCCCCATCTCTGGAGAGGGGAGCCCAAATGCCCCATCTCTGGAGAGGGAGCCCAAAATGCCCCATCTCTGGAGAGGAGAGCCCAAATGCCCCATCTCTGGCCCAAATGCCCCATCTCTGGAGAGGAGCCCAAATGCCCCATCTCTGGAGAGGGGAGCCCAAATGCCCCATCTCTGGAGAGGGGAGCCCAAATGCCCCATCTCTGGAGAGGAGAGCCCAAATGCCCCATCTCTGGAGAGGGGAGCCCAAATGCCCCATCTCTGGAGAGGGGAGCCCAAATGCCCCATCTCTGGAGAGGAGAGCCCAAATGCCCCATCTCTGGAGAGGAGAGCCCAAATGCCCCATCTCTGGAGAGGAGAGCCCAAATGCCCCATCTCTGGAGAGGAGAGCCCAAATGCCCCATCTCTGGAGAGGAGAGCCCAAATGCCCCATCTCTGGAGAGGAGAGCCCAAATGCCCCATCTCTGGAGAGGGGAGCCCCATCTCTGGAGGAGCCCAAATGCCCCATCTCTGGAGAGGAGCCCAAATGCCCCATCTCCCAAATGCCCCATCTCTGGAGAGGAGAGCCCAAATGCCCCATCTCTGGAGAGGAGAGCCCAAATGCCCCATCTCTGGAGAGGAGAGCCCAAATGCCCCATCTCTGGAGAGGAGAGCCCAAATGCCCCATCTCTGGAGAGGAGAGCCCAAATGCCCCATCTCTGGAGAGGGGAGCCCAAATGCCTCATCTCTGGAGAGGGGAGCCCAAATGCCCCATCTCTGGAGAGGGGAGCCCAAATGCCCCATCTCTGGAGAGGAGAGCCCAAATGCCTCATCTCTGGAGAGGGGAGCCCAAATGCCCCATCTCTAGCCCTATGAGCTGTCGTAAAGGATTTACCTTGAATTAGAACACATTAACTTATGCAGTCACCTGGTAAAAGCTTCCAGACAAGAAAACTATTTCAGTACAAGAATGATGACTCTGTTACAAACAAACACAGTCCTGGGTGGGTATCTCTCACATCCACTTTTGAATGGCATTCTGGGAAATATGCAAATACAGCTTTACACCCTACAGTGGTAAAACAACACCCCCAGTGATAACCTAAACACCTTGTGTTTAAAAACATGTTCCGGTGAATAAATAACAAACTAAACACTGTGACATGTTTTCATTTTAATTCTAAACGCTTAAAAAGTGTTTGAAAAAGTGTCACAGAAAAGTGTTTAGTTCCAGTATGTGTTCATTTCCTAAACGGTGTCAGTCAGAAATGTTTTGTTTTGTTACAATTCTTTCATCCTGTGCTCATTCTCTCTCTCTGTCTCTCTCTCTCTCTCTGTTGCTCTCTCTGTCGCTCTCTCTCTGTCTCTCTCTCTCACATCCTCTCTCTCTCTCTCTCTCTCTCTCTCATCCCCCTCTGTCTGTCTCTCTCTCTCTCTCTCTCTGCTCTCTCTCTCTCTCTCTCTCTCTCTCTCTCTCTCTCTCTCTCTCTCACATCCTCTCTCTCTCTCTCTCTCTCTCTCACACATCCTCTCTCTCTCTCACATCCCCTCTCTCTCTCTCTCTCTCTCTCATCCCTCTCTCTCTCTCTCATCATCTCTCTCTCTCACATCCTCTCAATCCCTCACATCCCCTCTCTCTCTCTCTCGCTCCCCTCTTTAGGGACACAAGGTCTCTGATAAAGCCTTATGATATAAGTCTCGATAAAATTAAGTGAGTATATCTGCGCAGAAAGAGCATAAACGCTGAATAACCAACCCAACTCCAATATGATAATAGAAGCTGACCTCACAAGCCTCTCTCAGTCCGTCCCAAGAATCAATGACCTTCTGAGGCTCAAAATGCTAATGCAAAAAAAAAAAAAAAAAATCAATATCCATCTCATTTATGTGGGTGATTAGATGCAGAAAGGATTTTAGAACCCGACGTCTCTGCCAAAAAAACTGCCCTCGTCTTCCATCCAACCCTTTCCTCCACCATCACGTAACATCATTTAAACCAGCTCCAAAGGGTTTCTGCTCGCTTTTAAGCTTTTTGTTTCAGGCTATTTCATTTCCTCGTGTTTATGGCTGAGTATTGTACTATAGAGGAAGCTGGAAAAAAAAAAAAAAATCTCTCATATGCTTCATATACATATTCATTGTTTTGATTGATCTGTTGGAGGGAGACCTGAGGAGCGTTAGTGTTTTTATGGGTTTGCTGCCGTGTGTGATGGAGTCAAGCCTCTGCCGTACAGTATAACAGAAATCCTGCTCTTTCATGGCAGGTTAAACCAGAATGTTTAATTAGCCCCCCCCCCCACCACCACCACCTCTCCTCAAGATAAAGATCATATTCTGGGGAAAAGTCTACATTTTGCTTTTCTTTTCATATTTAATATTTTTTTGTTGTTGTTTAAAGGTCAAGCCACCCCTCTCTGAAACCCACAGTAAATCACAGTGTAAGCCGGTTCCGATACAGTGGCCTCCTTGAAGGGTGACAGTGCGGAATGCGGAATGCGGAATGCGGAATGCGGAATGCGGAATGTGCTTCTGAAACCTGTAAATCCTTTAATTACATCAGTAGATGAGGAGCCGGAGGGGGGGGGGGGGTTCTAGAACGGAATCATTGTTCAAGGAATTCCACTCCACTCCAGCAGCGGAATCTGTAGTCAGCGCGAAATCATTCTCAGCAACGGTATTTATAAGTCACACGTTAACCCCATATCTGCAGCGTGTGACTGTAAATCTCGAAACCGGCTGCCTCTTCAGCATAACGTCTGCATTACGTAGTATACTTATCAAGCCTTTTGTTAAAATATGACCGTGGCTGCATTTTAATAAGGGTAATTTATCCATTGATACACGGACGGATCGTTGGCAGTAAGATAGCGTTTCAGAGAAGCGAAGCAGGATGTGTGGAGTCATCACATTCTAGTGTATGGCTGTGTATTTGCTCTAACAGCTCTGCTCTAGTATGGGATTTTACTGTCTGTACTCCACTGCACCGCACTCCACTGTACTGTACTGCACTGTACTGCACTGTACTACACTGTACCATACTGTACTGCACTGTACTGCACTGTACTTCACCGTACTGCACTGTACTACACTGTACCATACTGTACTGCACTGTACTGCACTGTACTTCACCATACTGCACTGCACTGCACTGTACTGCACTGTACTGCACTGCACTGCACTGTACTACACTGTACTATACCATACTGAACTGTACTCCACTGCACCGCACTCTACTGTACTGTACCATACTGTACTGTACTGCGCTGTACTGCACTGCACTGTACTGTACTACACTGTACTATACCATACTGTACTGTACTCCACTGCACCACACTCTACTGTACTGTACCATACTGTACTGCACTGTACTGCACTGTACTGTACTGTACTGTACTGTACTGTACTGTACTGTACTGTACTGTACTACACTGTACTACACTGTACTATACCATACTGTACTGCACTGCACTGTACTGTACTGTACTGCACTGCACTGTACTACACTGTAATATACCATACTGTACTGTACTCCACTGCACCGCACTCTACTGTACTGTACCATACTGCACTGTACTGCACTGCACTGCACTCCACCGCACTGTACTAAACTGTACTATACCATACTGTACTGTACTCCACTGCACCGCACTCTACTGTACTGTACCATACTGTACTGCACCGCACTGCACTGCACCGCACTCTACTGTACTGTACCATACTGTACTGCACTGTACTGCACTGCACTCCACTGCACCGCACTCTACTGTACTGTACTGTACCATACTGTACTGTACTGCACTGTACTGTACTGCACTACACTGTACTGCACTTCACTGCACTGTACTGTAGTGTACTAGACTGTACCATACTGTACTGCACTGTACTGTACTGCACTGCACTGTACTACACTGTACTGCACTTCACTGTACTGTAGTGTACTACACTGTACCATACTGCACTGCACTGTGCTGTACTGTACCGCAATGTACTGCACTGAAATGTACTGCACATTTTGTGATAATTAAATAGACTGTACTGTACTGCACATTTTGTAATAATTAAATAGACTGTACTGCACCGCACTGTACTGTCAAGTGTGTGTGATTTTGTAATAAATAAATAGACTCCAATTGATAATTTCTTGTTTGATATATTTTCTTTGGCTTTTTTTTGTTTTAAGTATTTTTTTATTCACATAATGCAACTAGTTATAAACTATCTTTATAAACTATCTTTATAAACTATCTTGACATTTTAGCAATAAATAGAACCTTCAAAAATCCTTTTGATTCTCTGAAAAGCCTTGGTGGCCTCTGCTGTTTCATTGACATTCATATATTCAGAGATACGTTAATATAAAGTAAGTATACAAAATATTAAAAACAACCTGCTCTTTCCATGACATTAGAATGACCAGGTGAATCCAGGTGAAAGGTAATATCCCTTATTCATGTCACTTGTTAAATCCACTTCAAATCAATGTAGATGAACAAAGGGGGGAGTTTAAAGGAGGATTTTTTTTAAAGCCTTGAGAAAAATTGAGACGTGGATCTGTATCTGTGTGTTTTCCGGAGGTTAACTGAATACTAGGAAGGTGTTGCTAACTGAATACTAGGAAGGTGTTGCTAACTGAATACTAGGAAGGTGTTGCTAACTGAATACTAGGAAGGTGTTGCTAACTGAATACTAGGAAGGTGTTGCTAACTGAATACTAGGAAGGTGTTGCTAACTGAATACTAGGAAGGTGTTGCTAACTGAATACTAGGAAGGTGTTGCTAACTGAATACTAGGAAGGTGTTGCTAACTGAATACTAGGAAGGTGTTGCTAACTGAATACTAGGAAGGTGTTGCTAACTGAATACTAGAAAGGTGTGGCTAACTGAATACTAGGAAGGTGTTGCTAACTGAATACTAGGAAGGTGTTGCTAACTGAATACTAGGAAGGTGTTGCTAACTGAATACTAGGAAGGTGTGGCTAACTGAATACTAGGAAGGTGTTGCTAACTGAATACTAGGAAGGTGTTGCTAACTGAATACTAGGAAGGTGTTGCTAACTGAATACTAGGAAGGTGTTGCTAACTGAATACTAGGAAGGTATGGCTAACTGAATACTAGGAAGGTATGGGTAACTGAATACTAGGAAGGTGTGGCTAACTGAATACTAGGAAGGTGTTGCTAACTGAATACTAGGAAGGTGTGGCTAACTGAATACTAGGAAGGTGTGGCTAACTGAATACTAGGAAGGTGTTGCTAACTGAATACTAGGAAGGTGTTGCTAACTGAATACTAGGAAGGTGTTGCTAACTGAATACTAGGAAGGTGTGGCTAACTGAATACTAGGAAGGTGTTGCTAACTGAATACTAGGAAGGTGTTGCTAACTGAATACTAGGAAGGTGTTGCTAACTGAATACTAGGAAGGTATGGCTAACTGAATACTAGGAAGGTATGGCTAACTGAATACTAGGAAGGTGTGGCTAACTGAATACTAGGAAGGTGTTGCTAACTGAATACTAGGAAGGTGTTGCTAACTGAATACTAGGAAGGTGTTGCTAACTGAATACTAGGAAGGTGTTGCTAACTGAATACTAGGAAGGTGTTGCTAACTGAATACTAGGAACTAACTGAATACTAGAAAGGTGTGGCTAACTGAATACTAGGAAGGTATGGCTAACTGAATACTAGGAAGGTGTTGCTAACTGAATACTAGGAAGGTGTGGCTAACTGAATACTAGGAAGGTGTTGCTAACTGAATACTAGGAAGGTGTTGCTAACTGAATACTAGGAAGGTATGGCTAACTGAATACTAGGAAGGTATGGGTAACTGAATACTAGGAAGGTGTGGCTAACTGAATACTAGGAAGGTGTTGCTAACTGAATACTAGGAAGGTGTGGCTAACTGAATACTAGGAAGGTGTGGCTAACTGAATACTAGGAAGGTGTTGCTAACTGAATACTAGGAAGGTGTTGCTAACTGAATACTAGGAAGGTGTTGCTAACTGAATACTAGGAAGGTGTGGCTAACTGAATACTAGGAAGGTGTTGCTAACTGAATACTAGGAAGGTGTTGCTAACTGAATACTAGGAAGGTGTTGCTAACTGAATACTAGGAAGGTGTTGCTAACTGAATACTAGGAAGGTGTTGCTAACTGAATACTAGGAAGGTGTTGCTAACTGAATACTAGGAAGGTGTTGCTAATGGTTTGGTGTAATCTGTATAATCAAGTATGTTATTTAGTCATAATATATGACATGTAAATAGGATAACATTTTGACTTGTGCTTTAAACGGCCCTATTAATTCATCATTTATAAACATTTTCTAAGGTGTCATTCTTCGTGAAGAACCTCAACTTTTACCCTTGAAGTTAAATGACTTATGCTGTGGCTAACTCTACGTGCAACCCACTGGTCCTCTACTGCAGAGTAGTGACAGGAGGAGTGCCGACCCATATGGGACCTGGTCTAAAGTAGTGCACTATGAAGGGAACAGTGTTCCATAGGACTCTGGTCTAAAGTAGTGCACTGTGAAGGGAACAGGGTTCCATAGGACTCTGATCTAAAGTAGTGCACTATGAAGGGAACAGTGTTCCATAGGACTCTGGTCTAAAGTAGTGCACTATAAAGGGAACAGGGTTCCATAGGACTCTGGTCTAAAGTAGTGCACTGTGAAGGGAACAGGGTTCCATAGGACTCTGATCTAAAGTAGTGCACTATAAAGGGAACAGGGTTCCATAGGACTCTGGTCTAAAGTAGTGCACTGTGAAGGGAACAGGGTTCCATAGGACTCTGATCTAAAGTAGTGCACTATAAAGGGAACAGGGTTCCATAGGACTCTGGTCTAAAGTAGTGCACTATAAAGGGAACAGGGTTCCATAGGACTCTGGTCTAAAGTAGTGCACTATAAAGGGAACAGGGTTCCATAGGACTCTGGTCTAAAGTAGTGCACTGTGAAGGGAACAGGGTGCAATTTTGGACACAGTTATGAGCTCTAAGTGCTGTCAGAAGTAAACGGCTGTAAAATGAGAAAGATAAACAATTGGGGGTTCTGCTTCCAGTACTCTATAATCACGAAAGTGTGTCGGCTACAATACGCTAAGGCTCACGGCCCAGTTTATAAACCAAGTGTGTCGGCTACAATACGCTAAGGCTCATGGCCCAGTTTATAAACCAAGTGTGTCGGCTACAATACGCTAAGGCTCATGGCCCAGTTTATAAACCAAGTGTGTCGGCTACAATACGCTAAGGCTCATGGCCCAGTTTATGAACCAAGTGTGTCGGCTACAATACGCTAAGGCTCATGGCCCAGTTTATAAACCAAGTGTGTCGGCTACAATACGCTAAGGCTCATGGCCCAGTTTATAAACCAAGTGTGTCGACTACAATACGCTAAGGCTCATGGCCCAGTTTATAAACCAAGTGTGTCGACTACAATACGCTAAGGCTCATGGCCCAGTTTATAAACCAAGTGTGTCGGCTACAATACGCTAAGGCTCATGGCCCAGTTTATAAACCAAGTGTGTCGACTACAATACGCTAAGGCTCATGGCCCAGTTTATAAACCAAGTGTGTCGACTACAATACGCTAAGGCTCATGGCCCAGTTTATAAACCAAGTGTGTCGACTACAATACGCTAAGGCTCATGGCCCAGTTTATAAACCAAGTGTGTCGGCTACAATACGCTAAGGCTCATGGCCCAGTTTATAAACCAAGTGTGTCGGCTACAATACGCTAAGGCTCATGGCCCAGTTTATAAACCAAGTGTGTCGGCTACAATACGCTAAGGCTCATGGCCCAGTTTATAAACCAAGTGTGTCGGCTACAATACGCTAAGGCTCATGGCCCAGTTTATAAACCAAGTGTGTCGGCTACAATACGCTAAGGCTCATGGCCCAGTTTATAAACCAAGTGTGTCGGCTACAATACGCTAAGGCTCATGGCCCAGTTTATAAACCAAGTGTGTCGACTACAATACGCTAAGGCTCATGGCCCAGTTTATAAACCAAGTGTGTCGACTACAATACGCTAAGGCTCATGGCCCAGTTTATAAACCAAGTGTGTCGACTACAATACGCTAAGGCTCATGGCCCAGTTTATAAACCAAGTGTGTCGGCTACAATACGCTAAGGCTCATGGCCCAGTTTATAAACCAAGTGTGTCGGCTACAATACGCTAAGGCTCATGGCCCAGTTTATAAACCAAGTGTGTCGGCTACAATACGCTAAGGCTCATGGCCCAGTTTATAAACCAAGTGTGTCGGCTACAATACGCTAAGGCTCATGGCCCAGTTTATAAACCAAGTGTGTCGGCTACAATACGCTAAGGCTCATGGCCCAGTTTATAAACCAAGTGTGTCGGCTACAATACGCTAAGGCTCATGGCCCAGTTTATAAACCAAGTGTGTCGGCTACAATACGCTAAGGCTCATGGCCCAGTTTATAAACCAAGTGTGTCGACTACAATACGCTAAGGCTCATGGCCCAGTTTATAAACCAAGTGTGTCGGCTACAATACGCTAAGGCTCACGGCCCAGTTTATAAACCAAGTGTGTCGGCTACAATACGCTAAGGCTCATGGCCCCGTTTATAAACCAAGTGTGTCGGCTACAATACGCTAAGGCTCATGGCCCAGTTTATAAACCAAGTGTGTCGGCTACAATACGCTAAGGCTCATGGCCCAGTTTATAAACCAAGTGTGTCGACTACAATACGCTAAGGCTCATGGCCCAGTTTATAAACCAAGCGTGTCGGCTACAATACGCTAAGGCTCATGGCCCAGTTTATAAACCAAGTAAGTCGCTCTGGATAAGAGCGTCTGCTAAATGACTTAAATGTAAATGTAAATGTAAGTGTGTCGGCTACAATACGCTAAGGCTCATGGCCCAGTTTATGAACCAAGTGTGTCGGCTACAATACGCTAAGGCTCATGGCCCAGTTTATAAACCAAGTGTGTCGGCTACAATACGCTAAGGCTCATGGCCCAGTTTATAACCCAATAAACTAACATTGTGGGCTGCTGTGTAGGTATTACTATTGATGAATGCATTACTGTGTGTTATGTGGAGAGGAAGTACATTTCTCTGCTGTTGTTGGAAACAGATAGACTACTGGTTTACTCAGTATATCTCTCCCTGAGCTGCCTTATGCTCTTTTTAAATTATATGAGTGTGTGTGTGTGTGTGTGTGTGTGTGTGTGTGTGTGTGTGTGTGTGTGTGTGCGTGCGTGCGTGCGTGCGTGCGTGTGTGTGTGTGTGTGTGCTTTATATTCATCAGATGGTTTATATTAATCGGATGGGGTCTGAATTGCCTCATCGTCTGCTTTCGACTGCCGCTTACAGCTGGGACCGGTTCAAAGGCTTTCTGATACCATTATATCAGCCACCGGACGCACAAGCACAATGGATGAGGCTTGTGTCACAAGTAATTACCCACTTCCTTTTTGTCTTCGTCGTTTCGGATAAGGTGTTGGACACACCAAATAAACCACAACATCAGGGACATGAATGGAATAACCAACTAAAAAGGGATTGCTACTCTGCGTTCTTTAAAAAAAAAAAAATAATTTAACGAAAGGAACGATGAGTGAATCAATAATCTTCACTGTCGGAGCTCTTGTGATTGTTGTTACCAAACCCAAGAAGACACCAGTTATGCTACTTCCTGTCTCTCGCTCCATAGGGCTGTGTCAAACCTCGCAAGGCTGCAGGCCCAGACGGCATCCCCAGCCGCGCCCTCAGAGCATGCGCAGACCAGCTGGCTGGTGTGTTTACGGACATATTCAATCAATCCCCATCCCAGTCTGTTGTTCCCACATGCTTTAAGAGGGCCACCATTGTTCCTGTTCCCAAGAAAGCTAAGGTAACTGAGCTAAACGACTACCGCCCCGTAGCACTCACTTCCGTTATCATGAAGTGCTTTGAGAGACTAGTCAAGGACCATATCACCTCCACCCTACCTGACACCCTAGACCCACTCCAATTTGCTTACCGCCCAAATAGGTCCACAGACGATGCAATCCCAACCACACTGCACACTGCCCTAACCCATCTGGACAAGAGGAATACCTATGTGGGTCTCTGGGTCTCGACCCCGCCCTGTGCAACTGGGTACTGGAAATCCTGACGGGCCGCCGCCAGGTGGTGAGGGTAGGCAACAACATCTCCACCCCGCTGATCCTCAACACTGGGGCCCCACAAGGGTGCGTTCTGAGCCCTCTCCAGTACTCCCTGTTCACCCACGACTGAGTGGCCACGCACGCCTCCAACTCAATCATCAAGTTTGCGGATGACACAACAGTGGTAGACTTGATTACCAACAACGACGAGGCAGCCTACAGGGAGGAGGTGAGGGCCCTCTGAGTGTGGTGTCAGGAAAATAACCTCACACTCAACGTCAACAAAACTAAGGAGATGATTGTGAACTTTAGGAAACAGCAGAGGGAGCACCCACCTATCCACATCAATGGAACAGTAGTGGAGAGCGTAGTAAGTTTTAAGTTCCTCGGCGTACACATCACAGACAAACTGAATTGGTCCACGCACACAGACAGCATCGTGAAGAAGGCGCAGCAGCGCCTCTTCAACCTTAGGAGGCTGAAGAAATTCGGCTTGTCACCAAAAGCACTCACAAACTTCTACAGATGCACAATCGGGAGCATCCTGTCGGGCTGTATCACCGCCTGGTACGGCAACTGCTCCACCCACAACTGTAAGGCTCTCCAGAGGGTAGTGAGGTCTGCCCTCCAGGACACCTACACCACCCGATGTCACAGGAAGGCCATAAAGATCATCAAGGACAACAACCACCCGAGCCAATGCCTGTTCACCCAATCCAGAAGGTGAGGTCAGTACAGGTGCATTAAAGCTGGGACTGAGAGACTGAAAAACAGCTTCTATCTCAAGGCCATCAGACTGTTAAACAGCCACCACTAACATTGAATGGCTGCCGCCAACACACTGACACTGACTCAACTCCAGCCACTTTAATAATGGGAATTGATGGGAAATTATGAAAAATATATCACTAGCCACTTTAAACAATGCTACCTAATATAATGTTTACATACCCTACATTATTCATCTCATATGTATATGTATATACTGTACTCTATATCATCTACTGCATCTTTATGTAATACATGTATCACTAGCCACTTTAACTATGCCATTTTGTTTACATACTCATCTCATATGTATATACTGCACTCAATACCATCTACTGTATCCTGCCTATGCCGCTCTGTACCATCACTCATTCATATATCTTTATGTAGATATTCTTTATCTATAAGGTAGTAGTTTTGGAATTGTTAGCTAGATTACTTGTTGGTTATTACTGCATTGTCGAAACTGGAAGCACAAGCATTTCGCTACACTCTTATTAACATCTGCTAACCATGTGTATGTGACAAATACAATTGGATTTGATTTAATAAATATATATGCAATTTAGCAGACGCTTTTATCCAAAGCGACTTACAGTCATGTGTGCATACATTCTACGTATGGGTGGTCCCAGGAATCGAACCCACTACCCTGGCGTTACAAGCGCCATGCTCTACCAACTGTGCTACAGAAGGACTGTACGTAGTAGCTCGATGGATATCATTAACGGTGGAGGGGGTTGGCATTTTTTGTTATCAACCAATCAATACACTGAATATACATAACATTAAGAACACCTTCTCTTTCCGTGACGTAGACTGACCAGGTGAATCCAGGTGAAAGCTACGATCCCTTATTGATGTCACTTGTTAAATCCACTTCAATTAGTGTGGATGAATGGAGAGGATAACTTCTTAAGGATCGGCGTCCCGTCAACGGGACAGTTATAAATCAATGCAGTGCTTTGTGTCACGATTGCAGATTTGAGAGAAACAACAAATGTCGGCACATATAAGTTATATCGGCTGAAAGCATAAATTATTGTTAATATAATTGCACTGTCCAATTTAAAGTAGCTATTACTGTGCCATGCTATTGTTTGAGGAGAGCTACTAACAACAAAACACTTTTTCCACCGCGATAGGTTTGATAAATTCACCTCTGAAGGTGAAATGTGAACTTACATTCTGAAATCTTGCTCTGATTTATCATCCAAAGGGTCCCAGAGATAACATGAAGTGTTGTTTTGTTAGATAAAATCAGTTTTCATATCCTAAAAAGGTCCATATAGCATGCACAATCAATTTTGTATATCCACTCATTCAATTTGCAAAGAACAAAATCTGTTCCAACGAGTCAAATCACGTTCGTATTTATTCAACAGAGATCCTAGAACATAACCAGACTTCACTATATTATTAGGGGTGTAGTATATCCGATAGGACACCATATTTGGTCAGAGAGCGACGCCTTCATAGCACGCCGATGACGCGGGCGGTCATCTCTTGAACGACTGTATCTTTCTCAAATAAGCACCAATCGGGGTAAAGCAAAGCTAGCTAGATAGCCAATGAGCTGGGCTTTACGGGAGTATCTGGAAACACTGTATCTGTCGTAAAATGTAGCTACTAACCTTGTTTGACAGCATGCCTTTTCCTTTTGGACAAAAATGTTAAGAATATTCAGAGTTATGAAGTTATGAAAACTGGTTGTTTTGCAAATGTTGAACTTGTAATATGGCTACTAATACTGGAAAAGCTAAATCAAAGTCCAAGTATACAGATTTGACAATATTCTTGCTGAAAAATATAATATGAATGTCTCCATCACGATTTGCCCAAATGTACCTGGGGACTTCACACTAAACATCTTGTAGTGACTTCACAATGAATGTCATGTAGTTCGCTCATACTTCAAGTTATCCATCTGAAAACTTTGCACATATACTGCTGCCATCGTGTGGACATTATCGGAATTACAACCAGAGTGATGGCTGGAACTGAGACCTTTCTGCTGCATTTCAAAGAAAGGTAGAAAAAGACAGGTGTTTTTTGTTTTTTGTATTTTCTTCTACCAGATGTATTGTATTATATTCTCCTACATAATGTGTTCTGTTCTACTACATTCCTTTCACATTTCCACAAACATTAAAGTGTTTTCTTTCAAATAATACCAAGAATATGCATATCCTTGCTTCAGGTCCTGAGCTACAGGCAGTTTGACTTGGGTATGTCATTTAGGCGAAAATTGAAAATTAGGAGAGCAATCCCTGGAATGATTTTTGTTTATACTTTTTATGTGCGATTTAGAGGGTGAATGGGTAAGACAAAATAAGTGCCTTTGAACGGGGTATGTTAGTAGGTGCCAGGCGCACCGGTTTGTGTCAAGAACTGCAACGCTGCTGGGTTTTTCCACACTCAACAGTTTCCTGTGTGTATCAAGAATGGTCCACCACCCAAAGGACATCCAGCCACCTTGACACAACGGTGGGAGGTATTGGAGTCAATGTGGGCCAGCATCCCTGTGGAACACTTTCGACACCTTGTAGAGTCCATGTCCCTGATGAATTGAGGCTGTTCTGAGGGGCAAACTCAATATTAGAAAGGTGTAGTCAGGTACAATGTCTTCTTCATGCATGTTCTGGACCATATCAACAGTTCAATTAAATAAGTGCAATTTGATACTCCTAAGACCTGGATACAAATGTGAGGGAGCTAAGCAATTATTGACTCTACACACACTAATGAAATAGCAATACACACGGGCTCAATACACATGACAACCCCTCCTCACACACAGAAATGAACACACAAACGCATGCAAGGAAACACACACACACACACACACACACACACACACACACACACACACACACACACACACACACACACACACACACACACACACACACACACACACACACACACACCCTATATACAGTGGGGCAAAAAAGTATTTAGTCAGCCACCAGTGCATCTTCTCCCTCTTAAAAAGATGAGAGAGGCCTCTAATTTTCATTATAGGTACACTTCAACTATGACAGACAAAATGAGAAAAATCAGAAAACAATTCCACCATAATTTGCAAATAAATTCATTTAAAAAATCCTACAATGTGATTTTCTGGATTTGTTTTTCTAATTTTGTCTGTCATAGTTGATGTGTAACTATGATGCAAATTACAGGCCTCTCTCATCCTTTTAAGTGGGAGAACTTGCACAATTGGTGGCTGACTAAATACTTTTTTGCCCCACTGTAATTGGGCAGGTAGTTAGCCTATTGTTGAGAGCATTGGGCCAGTATCTGAAAGTTTGCTAGATCAAATCCCCGAGCTGACAAGGTACAAATCTGTCGTTCTGCCCCTGAACAAGGCAGTTGAACCCACTGTTCCTAGGCTGTCATTGTAAATAAGAATTTGTTCTTTAACTGACTTGCCTAATTAAAAAATAGAAACCCTTTTGTCTCCTGTGACAGAGTCCAGTTGTTAAAGCCTGGCCAGTGGAAAGAATAGATGTGAGATCTGGCAAGGTATTGATCCAGCCGGGTTGGGGAGAGTTTTGCTGGGCTTGGCTCTTTCTCTGATATATTTATGCATCTCAGTGCCGCAGTCCCCACGGAGGGAGAGGGCGGGAGAGAGGCCTATATATACACACACACACACACACACACACACACACACACACACACACACACACACACACACACACACACACACACACACACACACACACACACACACACACTAGTTAGAGAGGGGATCTAATGTTACAGAATTAGGCCTCCTGTGTGTGTGTGTGTGTGTGTGTGTGTGTGTGTGTGTGTGTGTGTGTGTGTGTGTGTGTGTGTGTGTGTGTGTGTGTGTGTGTGTGTGTGTGTGTGTGTGTGTGTGTGTGTGTGTGTGTGTGTGGTGTGTTTACATGGCATCTTTGCAGGCATGTGCAGAGACAGGGCTCTAAGCACTGCCCTTTTGCCCTCCTATATCAGGAAAGAGCTCTTTCAGATGTTTAATTAATTTATTTTACTTTCAGTGTCTTTTTTACACTGTTATGTTAAATATCAAGGATTGCTCATGAAACTAGCTCATTTATTTCTTTATCCTCTGCCCTATGCACTGGACTCATCCTCCCCCTCCCCCTCCCCCTCCTCCTCCTCTTACTACTGCGACTCCGACTCCAACTCCTCCTCCTCATCTCCTCATCCTCCTCGTCCTCATCCTCTTCCTCCTAATCCACCTCCTCCTCATCTACTACTCCACCTCCTCATCTACTCCTCCTCCTCATCTCCTCCTCGTCCTCATCCTCTTCCTCCTCATCCTCATCCTCCTCCTAAACCTCCTCGTCCTCATCTCATCCTCCTCCTAATCCTCCTCATCTCCTCCTCGTCCTCGTCCTCGTCCTCTTCCTCCTAATCCTCCTCATCTACTCCTCATCTACTCCTCCTACTCCTCTTCCTGCAGAAGCTACTGGTAGTAGAAGTAGGATCACACCGACTACCATGTTACACTGACTACCTTGTTACACTGACTACCTTGTTGCACTGACTACCATGTTACACTGACTACCATGTTACACTGACTACCTTGTTACACTGACTACCTTGTTACACTGACTACCTTGTTGCACTGACTACCTTGTTACACTGACTACCATGTTACACTGACTACCTTGTTACACTGACTACCATGTTACACTGACTACCTTGTTACACTGACTACCATGTTACACTGACTACCTTGTTACACTGACTACCTTGTTACACTGACTACCATGTTGCACTGACTACCATGTTACACTGACTACCTTGTTGCACTGACTACCATGTTACACTGACTACCTTGTTACACTGACTACCTTGTTACACTGACTACCATGTTACACTGACTACCATGTTACACTGACTACCTTGTTACACTGACTACCATGTTACACTGACTACCTTGTTACACTGACTACCTTGTTACACTGACTACCTTGTTGCACTGACTACCATGTTACACTGACTACCTTGTTGCACTGACTACCATGTTACACTGACTACCTTGTTACACTGGCTACCTCAAATACTAGTTACGCTAGGTAGCATGCTACAAATGTGTTGAAAGGTGAGCAGTATGCTAGGTAGCGTGCTACAAATGTGTTGAAAGGTGAGCAGCATGCTAGGTAGCGTGCTACAAATGTGTTGAAAGGTGAGCAGCATGCTAGGTAGCGTGCTACAAATGTGTTGAAAGGTGAGCAGCATGCTAGGTAGCATGCTACAAATGTGTTGAAAGGTGAGCAGCATGCTAGGTAGCGTGCTACAAATGTGTTGAAAGGTGAGCAGCATGCTAGGTAGCGTGCTACACTTGTGTTGAAAGGTGAGCAGCATGCTAGGTAGCGTGCTACAAATGTGTTGAAAGGTGAGCCGTATGCTAGGTAGCGTGCTACAAATGTGTTGAAAGGTGAGCAGCATGCTAGGTAGCGTGCTACACATGTGTTGAAAGGTGAGCAGCATGCTAGGTAGCGTGCTACAAATGTGTTGAAAGGTGAGCAGCATGCTAGGTAGCATGCTACAAATGTGTTGAAAGGTGAGCAGCATGCTAGGTAGCGTGCTACAAATGTGTTGAAAGGTGAGCAGCATGCTAGGTAGCGTGCTACACATGTGTTGAAAGGTGAGCAGCATGCTAGGTAGCGTGCTACAAATGTGTTGAAAGGTGAGCAGCATGCTAGGTAGCGTGCTACAAATGTGTTGAAAGGTGAGCAGCATGCTAGGTAGCGTGCTACACTTGTGTTGAAAGGTGAGCCGTATGCTAGGTAGCGTGCTACACATGTGTTGAAACATAAGCAGAAGAGAATTATGAATGTGGATCAAACTTGTTGTTGTTATTATGGGGGAGCTCTTTTTTAAAACTTTGGGTACTTGCTCCTGCAAAGGTCTATTCGTCTCTGTGTGTGTGCTTGCGTTTATTTGCGCGAGTGAGTGTGTGTGTGTGTGTGCTTATGTGCGGCGTATGTACATGTGCTCTGGTGTGTGTGTGTGTGTGTGTGTGTGACACTGCTCTCACTCCTCTCACAGAACTGAGGAGCGTGGCTTCAGCCTCTTACTGCAGGCCTGATTGGCCAGGATCATCCTTCACAGGGTAACATCCCAAACAACACCCTATTCCCTATCTAGTGCACTGCTTTTGACTGGTCAGGGTGCCGTTTGGGACACAGATACACAGTTTAATCCCACGTATGCTGCTTCAGTTTGCAGGGTCTTCGTATTATTTTGAGGGGCAGGGAAGCAGAGGTGGCGCGTAATGAACCAAAACAAGGTAAACCGATGTGTTCGTGCTCGGACTGATGAAATGGTGGAGTTTACAGGGTTTAAATGCACTTTTGATAAACCACTTAGTTAGACGTCTGTCTCAATGCCACTCGTAGTAATTTTTAGTTCACATTAGCAACAGAAGCAGATTTGAAATATGGTACATCAGTTTCCTGATTTACCGATCTTTTAAATTGATCGATGGCGAATACTAATGACTCTAATTTGTGTACATATTGGGACATCCTTGCTACATCAGGCATTCAACGAAAACTATATACTGTGGTGTCCCCTGGGAGGAGGACGATCCTTTACATTCATGGTGTCCCTTGGGAGGAGGACGATCCTTTACATTCATGGTGCCCCGTGGGAGGAGGACGATCCTTTACATTCATGGTGCCCCGTGGGAGGAGGACGATCCTTTACATTCATGGTGCCCCGTGGGAGGAGGGCGATCCTTTCCATTCATGGTGCCCCGTGGGAGGAGGGCGATCCTTTACATTCATGGTGCCCCATGGGAGGAGGACGATCCTTTACATTCATGGTGCCCCGTGGGAGGAGGACGATCCTTTACATTCATGGTGCCCCGTGGGAGGAGGGCGATCCTTTACATTCATGGTGTCCCCTGGGAGGAGGGCGATCCTTTACATTAATGGTGCCCCGTGGGAGGAGGACGATCCTTTACATTCATGGTGCCCCGTGTGAGGAGGACGATCCTTTACATTAATGGTGCCCCTTGGGAGGAGGACGATCCTTTCCATTCATGGTGCCCCGTGGGAGGAGGGCGATCCTTTACATTCATGGTGCCCGTGGGAGGAGGACGATCCTTTCCATTCATGGTGCCCCGTGGGAGGAGGGCGATCCTTTACATTCATGGTGCCCCGTGGGAGGAGGACGATCCTTTACATTCATGGTGTCCCTTGGGAGGAGGACGATCCTTTACATTCATGGTGCCCTGTGGGAGGAGGACGATCCTTTACATTCATGGTGCCCCGTGGGAGGAAGACGATCCTTTACATTCATGGTGTCCCTTGGGAGGAGGACGATCCTTTACATTCATGGTGCCCTGTGGGAGGAGGACGATCCTTTACATTCATGGTGCCCCCTGGGAGGAGGGCGATCCTTTACATTCATGGTGCCCCTTGGGAGGAGGACGATCCTTTCCATTCATGGTGCCCCGTGGGAGGAGGGCGATCCTTTACATTCATGGTGCCCCGTGGGAGGAGGACGATCCTTTACATTCATGGTGTCCCTTGGGAGGAGGACGATCCTTTACATTCATGGTGCCCTGTGGGAGGAGGACGATCCTTTACATTCATGGTGCCCCCTGGGAGGAGGGCGATCCTTTACATTCATGGTGCCCCCTGGGAGGAGGACGATCCTTTACATTCATGGTGCCCCTTGGGAGGAGGGCGATCCTTTACATTCATGGTGTCCCTTGGGAGGAGGACGATCCTTTACATTCATGGTGCCCCGTGGGAGGAGGACGATCCTTTACATTTATGGTGGCCCTTGGGAGGAGGACGATCCTTTACATTCATGGTGTCCCTTGGGAGGAGGACGATCCTTTACATTTATGGTGCCCTGTGGGAGGAGGACGATCCTTTACATTCATGGTGCCCCTTGGGAGGAGGACGATCCTTTACATTCATGGTGTCCCTTGGGAGGAGGACGATCCTTTACATTCATGGTGCCCCGTGGGAGGAGGACGATCCTTTACATTCATGGTGCCCCGTGGGAGGAGGACGATCCTTTACATTCATGGTGCCCCGTGGGAGGAGGACGATCCTTTACATTCATGGTGCCCCGTGGGAGGAGGGCGATCCTTTCCATTCATGGTGCCCCGTGGGAGGAGGACGATCCTTTACATTCATGGTGCCCCGTGGGAGGAGGACGATCCTTTACATTCATGGTGCCCCGTGGGAGGAGGACGATCCTTTACATTCATGGTGCCCCGTGGGAGGAGGAACGATCCTTTCCATTCATGGTGCCCCGTGGGAGGAGGGCGATCCTTTCCATTCATGGTGCCCCATGGGAGGAGGGCGATCCTTTACATTAATGGTGCCCGTGGGAGGAGGACGATCCTTTACATTCATGGTGCCCCGTGGGAGGAGGACGATCCTTTACATTCATGGTGCCCCGTGGGAGGAGGGTGATCCTTTACATTAATGGTGCCCGTGGGAGGAGGAACGATCCTTTCCATTCATGGTGCCCTGTGGGAGGAGGACGATCCTTTACATTCATGGTGCCCCGTGGGAGGAGGAACGATCCTTTCCATTCATGGTGCCCCGTGGGAGGAGGGCGATCCTTTCCATTCATGGTGCCCCGTGGGAGGAGGACGATCCTTTACATTCATGGTGCCCCGTGGGAGGAGGACGATCCTTTACATTCATGGTGCCCCGTGGGAGGAGGACGATCCTTTACATTCATGGTGCCCCGTGGGAGGAGGGCGATCCTTTACATTCATGGTGCCCCGTGGGAGGAGGACGATCCTTTACATTCATGGTGCGCCGTGGGAGGAGTGCAATCCTTTACATTAATGGTGCCCCGTGGGAGGAGGAACGATCCTTTACATTAATGGTGCCCCGTGGGAGGAGGGCGATCCTTTACATTCATGGTGCCCCGTGGGAGGAGGAACGATCCTTTACATTAATGGTGCCCCGTGGGAGGAGGGCGATCCTTTACATTCATGGTGCCCCGTGGGAGGAGGAACGATCCTTTCCATTCATGGTGCCCCGTGGGAGGAGGGCGATCCTTTCCATTCATGGTGCCCCGTGGGAGGAGGGCGATCCTTTACATTCATGGTGCCCCGTGGGAGGAGGACGATCCTTTACATTCATGGTGCCCCGTGGGAGGAGGGCGATCCTTTACATTCATGGTGCCCCGTGGGAGGAGGACGATCCTTTCCATTCATGGTGCCCCGTGGGAGGAGGACGATCCTTTACATTCATGGTGCCCCGTGGGAGGAGGGCGATCCTTTACATTCATGGTGCCCCGTGGGAGGAGGGCGATCCTTTACATTCATGGTGCCCCGTGGGAGGAGGACGATCCTTTCCATTCATGGTGCCCCGTGGGAGGAGGGCGATCCTTTACATTCATGGTGCCCCGTGGGAGGAGGACGATCCTTTACATTCATGGTGCCCTGTGGGAGGAGGGCGATCCTTTACATTCATGGTGCCCCGTGGGAGGAGGGCGATCCTTTACATTCATGGTGCCCCGTGGGAGGAGGACGATCCTTTCCATTCATGGTGCCCCGTGGGAGGAGGGCGATCCTTTCCATTCATGGTGCCCCGTGGGAGGAGGGCGATCCTTTACATTCATGGTGCCCCGTGGGAGGAGGACGATCCTTTCCATTCATGGTGCCCCGTGGGAGGAGGGCGATCCTTTACATTCATGGTGCCCCGTGGGAGGAGGACGATCCTTTACATTCATGGTGCCCCGTGGGAGGAGGACGATCCTTTACATTCATGGTGCCCCGTGGGAGGAGGGCGATCCTTTACATTCATGGTGCCCCGTGGGAGGAGGGCGATCCTTTACATTCATGGTGCCCCGTGGGAGGAGGGCGATCCTTTACATTAATGGTGCCCCGTGGGAGGAGGACGATCCTTTACATTCGTGGACTCTGACCCCTCTTCCCCAGGCGGGACTCTGACCGCTCTTCCCCAGACGGGACTCTGACCCCTCTCTCAGACGAGACTCTGACACCTCTTCCCCAGACTGGACTCTGACACCTCTCTCAGACGGGACTCTGACACCTCTTCCCCAGACGGGATTCTGACCCCTCTTCCCCAGATGTTACTCTGACACCTCTTCCCCAGACTGGACTCTGACCCCTCTCTCAGACGGGACTCTGACACCTCTCCCAAACATAATTCTCACATCTCTCCCAGACAAGACTATAACACAATATGTGTGTCTCCTTTTCTGCATCCAACCAGTAGAATGTGGAGTGAACATGAGGTGAGAGGGACATTTGGGAAAAGTACTTGACATGTCAGACAAATGCCAGTATTCTTTTAAACAGGCTTGACTGAAAGACAGAGGCCACACTCAGCGACAGATGCCATCTACCCGACCAGCCGACTTCCGGTCCAGTGAAATGTCAATGGTTTTTAACCTCATTGAACAACAGCACAGTGTGTCCACTTGTCTATGAAATTTAAGTAAATGTCAGGCGACCTTTCACAGCCGAGAGATTCATGAGGGAGTGTGGGAGGGGGGTAGGCCACTGCCCACTGCACTTGAACACACAGTATGTTGACAGTGGGAGTCAGTGAGCCAGTATGTTGACAGAGGGAGACAATGAGCCAGTATGTTGACAGTGGGAGTCAGTGAGCCAGTATGTTGACAGTGGGAGTCAGTGAGCCAGTATGTTGACAGAGGGAGACAGTGAGCCAGTATGTTGACAGAGGGAGACAGTGGGCCAGTATGTTGACAGAGGGAGACAGTGAGCCAGTATGTTGACAGAAGGGGTCAGTGAGCCAGTATGTTGACAGAGGGAGACAGTGAGCCAGTATGTTGACAGTGGGAGTCAGTGAGCCAGTATGTTGACAGTGGGAGTCAGTGAGCCAGTATGTTGACAGTGGGAGTCAGTGAGCCAGTATGTTGACAGAGGGAGACAGTGAGCCAGTATGTTGACAGTGGGAGTCAGTGAGCCAGTATGTTGACAGTGGGAGTCAGTGAGCCAGTATGTTGACAGTGGGAGTCAGTGAGCCAGTATGTTGACAGTGGGAGTCAGCGAGCCAGTATGTTGACAGTGGGAGTCAGTTAGCCAGTATGTTGACAGTGGGAGTCAGTGAGCCAGTATGTTGACAGTGGGAGTCAGTGAGCCAGGGGGAGTCAGCGAGCCAGGGTGAGTCAGAGAGCCAGGGGGATTCAGGGAGCCAGGGTGAGTCAGAGAGCCAGGGGGATTCAGGGAGCCAGGGGGAGTCAGAGAGCCAGGGGGAGTCAGAGAGCCAGGGGGAGTCAGAGAGCCAGGGGGTGTCAGAGAGCCAGGGGGAGTCAGTGAGCCAGGGGGATTCAGGGAGCCAGGGGGAGTCAGGGAGCCAGGGGGATTCAGGGAGCCAGGGGGAGTCAGAGAGCCAGGGGGATTCAGGGAGCCAGGGGGAGTCAGGGAGCCAGGGGGATTCAGGGAGCCAGGGGGAGTCAGAGAGCCAGGGGATTCAGGGAGCCAGGGGGAGTCAGAGAGCCAGGGGGAGTCAGTGAGCCAGGGAGATTCAGGGAGCCAGGGGGAGTCAGGGAGCCAGGGGGATTCAGGGAGCCAGGGGGAGTCAGAGAGCCAGGGGGATTCAGGGAGCCAGGGGGAGTCAGAGAGCCAGGGTGAGTCAGAGAGCCAGGGGGAGTCAGAGAGCCAGGGGGAGTCAGACCACCAGGGGGAGTCAGCGAGACAGTGGGAGTCAGTGAGCCAGTATGTTGACAGAGGGAGACAGCGAGCCAGTATGTTGACAGTGGGAGTCAGAGATCTAGGGGGAGTCGTTAATCTTTGCTTCGTTAATCTTTTCCTCAATTAATCTTTTCCTGACTAGTCTCCCCGTCCCTGCCACTGAAAAACCTCTCTACAGCATGATTCTGCCACCACCATGCTTCAATTTTGGTTTCATCGGACCAGAGAATCTTGTTTCTCATGGACTGAGAGTCTTTAGGAAAACTCCAAGCGGGCTGTCATGTGCCTTTTACTGAGGAGTGGCTTCCGTCTGGCCTCTCTACCTTAAAGGCCGTATTGGTGGAATGCTGCAGAGATGCTTGTCCTTCTGGAAGGTTCTCCCATCTCAAGAGAAGAACTCTAGAGCTCTGTCACCGGGTTCTTGGTCACCTCCCTGAACAAGACCCTTCTCCCACGATTGCTCAGTTTCGCCTGACGGCCAGCTCTAGGAAGTGTGCTAACTGTGCTAATGTTGGAGACTAAAAATAAATTATTCCATCTGCTCACCAACCAGGCTGCCGTTAGTGGGCTATATTGTAAGGCCTTCTGCTCCTGTTGAAACAGCTAAGCCTTCTGCTACAGCTAGTAGGTTACATTACAAGGCACTCTGGTTTGTAACACAGCTCTCAAAGCTCTACGAACCTTCTAGAAATCTATTTTATGAGAACGACTGCTTTTGTTCTTGTGACGGTTGGCGTCCAGGCGAAGACACATTCTAACGAAGCCGTTACAAGCAATGCTAACTCACAGAGAGATATTGTGTTGCCGTATGTTGTGGCTGGAGCTGACCTCAGATTCTTTACTGTGTTTGTGATGCTCAATTCTTGTCGTTGGGCTATAAATGTTGTATCTGTTAGGAAGGATATCAGTGAACACAGAGAGCAGACAATGTCATGGCCTCTGGTGTTGTATTTCACATTGCACCGTCAGCTCCAGAGACAACGGCAGGACAGAAACAGAACAGACACAGTTAAACCAGATATCCATCTATACAATGGATCTTCTCAACCGTTAGGTTAAGGTGCTATAAGGCTGTTATCACTGTTATAAGGGTGCTATATTACTATTATAAGGCTGTTATTACTGTTATAAGGGTGCTATTACTGTTATAAGGCTGTTATTACTATTATAAGGCTGTTCTTACTGTTATAAGGCTGTTATTACTGTTATACGGCTGTTATTACTGTTATTACTATTATAAGGCTGTTATTACTGTTACAAGGCTGTTATTACTGTTATAAGACTGTTATTACTGTTATAAGGCTGTTATTACTGTTATAAGGCTGTTATTACTGTTATAAGGGTGCTAATTACTGTTATACGGCTGTTATTACTATTATAAGGCTGTTATTACTGTTATAAGGGTGCTATTACTGTTATACGGCTGTTATTACTGTTATTACTATTATAAGGCTGTTATTACTGTTACAAGGCTGTTATTACTGTTATAAGGCTGTTATTACTGTTATAAGGCTGTTATTACTGTTATAAGGCTGTTATTACTGTTATAAGGCTGTTATTACTGTTATACGGCTGTTATTACTATTATAAGGCTGTTATTACTGTTATACGGCTGTTATTACTGTTATTACTATTATAAGGCTGTTATCACTGTTATAAGGCTGTTATTACTATTATAAGGCTGTTATTACTGTTATAAGGCTGTTATTACTATTATAAGGCTGTTATTACTGTTATAAGGCTGTTATTACTGTTATAAGGCTGTTATTACTGTTATACGGCTGTTATTACTATTATAAGGCTGTTATTACTGTTATAAGGCTGTTATTACTGTTATAAGGCTGTTATTACTGTTATACGGCTGTTATTACTGTTATAAGGCTGTTATTACTGTTATACGGCTGTTATTACTATTATAAGGCTGTTATCACTGTTATAAGGCTGTTAATTACTGTTATACGGCTGTTATTACTATTATAAGGCTGTTATTACTGTTATAAGGCTGTTATTACTGTTATACGGCTGTTATTACTGTTATTACTATTATAAGGCTGTTATTACTGTTACAAGGCTGTTATTACTGTTATAAGACTGTTATTACTGTTATAAGGCTGTTATTACTGTTATAAGGCTGTTATTACTGTTATACGGCTGTTATTACTGTTATTACTATTATAAGGCTGTTATCATTGTTATAAGGCTGTTATTACTATTATACGGCTGTTATTACTGTTATAAGGCTGTTATTACTATTATAAGGCTGTTATTACTGTTATACGGCTGTTATTACTGTTATTACTATTATAAGGCTGTTATCATTGTTATAAGGCTGTTATTACTGTTATACGGCTGTTATTACTATTATAAGGCTGTTATTACTGTTATACGGCTGTTATTACTGTTATTACTATTATAAGGCTGTTATCACTGTTATAAGGCTGTTATTACTGTTATAAGGCTGTTATTACTGTTATAAGGCTGTTATTACTGTTATACGGCTGTTATTACTGTTATAAGGCTGTTATTACTGTTATACGGCTGTTATTACTGTTATTACTATTATAAGGCTGTTATTACTGTTATACGGCTGTTATTACTATTATAAGGCTGTTATTACTGTTATAAGGCTGTTATTACTGTTATAAGGCTGTTATTACTATTATAAGGCTGTTATTACTGTTATAAGGCTGTTATAATATAATAATAATAATATATGCCATTTAGCAGACGCTTTTATCCAAAGCGACTTACAGTCATGTGTGCATACATTCTACGTATGGGTGGTCCCGGGAATCGAACCCACTACCCTGGCGTTACAAGCGCCATGCTCTACCAACTGAGCTACAGAAGGACCACACATTACTGTTATGAGCTATTATCAGGCTGTTATTACTGTTATAAGGCTGTTATTACTGTTATGAGCTATTATAAGGCTGTTATCATTGTTATAAGGCTGTTATTACTGTTATAAGCTATTATAAGGCTGTTATTACTGCTATGAGCTATTATAAGGCTGTTATTACTGTTATACGGCTGTTATTACTGTTATGAGCTATTATAAGGCTGTTATCACTGTTATAAGGCTGTTATTACTGTTATGAGCTATTATAAGACTGTTATTACTGTTATGAGGCTGTTATTACTGTTATGAGCTATTATAAGGCTATTATTACTATTATAAGGCTGTTATCACTGTTATAAGGCTATTATTACTGTTATGAGCTATTATAAGGCTGTTATTACTGTTATCACTAATATAAGGCTGTTATTACTGTTATAAGGCTGTTATTACTGTTATCACTGTTATAAGGCTGTTATTACTTTTATCACTGTTATAAGGCTGTTATTACTGTTATGAGCTATTATAAGGCTGTTATTACTGTTATTACTGTTATAAGGCTGTTATTACTGTTATCACTGTTATAAGGCTGTTATTACTGTTATTACTGTTATGAGGCTGTTATTACTGTTATGAGCTATTATAAGGCTATTATTACTATTATAAGGCTGTTATCACTGTTATAAGGCTATTATTACTGTTATGAGCTATTATAAGGCTGTTATTACTGTTATCACTAATATAAGGCTGTTATTACTGTTATAAGGCTGTTATTACTGTTATCACTGTTATAAGGCTGTTATTACTGTTATGAGCTATTATAAGGCTGTTATTACAGTTATCACTAATATAAGGCTGTTATTACTGTTATAAGGCTGTTATTACTGTTATCACTGTTATAAGGCTGTTATTACTGTTATAAGGCTGTTATTACTGTTATCACTGTTATAAGGCTGTTATTACTGTTATGAGCTATTATAAGGCTGTTATTACTGTTATCACTGTTATAAGGCTGTTATTACTGTTATGAGCTATTATGAGGCTGTTATTACTGTTATCACTAATATAAGGCTGTTATTACTGTTATAAGGCTGTTATTACTGTTATAAGGCTGTTATTACTGTTATAAGGCTGTTATTACTGTTATGGGCTATTATAAGGCTGTTATTACTGTTATAAGGCTGTTATTACTGTTATAAGGCTGTTATTACTGTTATGAGCTATTATAAGGCTGTTATCATTGTTATAAGGCTGTTATTACTGTTATAAGCTATTATAAGGCTGTTATCACTGTTATTACTGTTATAGGCTGTTATAAGACTGTTATTACTGTTATGAGCTATTATAAGACTGTTATTACTGTTATGAGCTATTATAAGGCTGTTATTACTGTTATCACTAATATAAGGCTGTTATTACTGTTATGAGCTATTATAAGGCTGTTATTACTGTTATAGGCTGTTATTACTGTTATGAGCTATTATAAGGCTGTTATTACTGTTATAGGCTGTTATAAGGCTGTTATTACTGTTATCACTGTTATAAGGCTGTTATTACTGTTATGAGCTATTATAAGGCTGTTATTACAGTTATCACTAATATAAGGCTGTTATTACTGTTATAAGGCTGTTATTACTGTTATCACTGTTATAAGGCTGTTATTACTGTTATAAGGCTGTTATTACTGTTATAAGCCTGTTATTGCTGTTATGAGCTATTATACGGCTGTTATTACTGTTATGAGGCTATTATTACTGTTATCACTAATATAAGGCTGTTATCACTGTTATTACTGTTATAGGCTGTTATAAGACTGTTATTACTGTTATGAGCTATTATAAGACTGTTATTACTGTTATGAGCTATTATAAGGCTGTTATTACTGTTATCACTAATATAAGGCTGTTATTACTGTTATGAGCTATTATAAGGCTGTTATTACTGTTATAGGCTGTTATAAGGCTGCTATTACTGTTATAGGCTGTTATAAGGCTGTTATTACTGTTATGAGGCTGTTATTACTGTTATGAGCTATTATAAGGCTGTTATTACTGTTATAGGCTGTTATAAGGCTGTTATTACTGTTATAAGCTATTATAAGGCTGTTATTACTGTTATCACTAATATAAGGTTGTTATCACTAATATAAGGCTGTTATCACTATTATAAGGCTGTTATTACTGTTATCACTAATATAAGGCTGTTATTACTGTTATAAGCTATTATAAGGCTATTATTATGTTTATAAGATATTGTAAGGCTGTTATTTCTGTTCCAAGCTATTATAAGGCTATTAGTATGTTTATATGCTATTATAGGGGTGTTATTACTGTTCCAAGCTATTATAAGGCTATTAGTATGTTTATATGTTATGGGGCGGCAGCGTAGCCTAGTGGTTAGAGCGCTGGACGAGTAACCGGAAGGTTGCGAGTTCAAAGCCCCGAGCTGACAAGGTACAAATCTGTCGTTCTGCCCCTGAACAGGCAGTTAACCCCACTGTTCCCAGGCCGTCATTGAATATAAGAATTTGTTCTTAACTGACTTGCCTTGTTAAATAAAGGTAAAATAAATAAAAAATAGTAGCATGATTTGAAATCATATGACAGCACTGAAAAAAATGTCCATGAGAAGGATTGTATGAGAGGGGAATCATGATCCCCTGGCTATATATATACACGTGAAGAAGTGCTATATATACAGAATTAAATGTAATACAGTCCCTTTGGACTAGCTGTTATTTTGAAATGAAACACAAATCAATATTCCCATGCAGGCTTTGAGCTGTAAACAATGGCAGAAATGAAGACGGTGCAAAATGTAATAGTAGCAAATGAAAAAAAGACCACAATGCAATTCTCTGATTACCACACATTTGTCAAAGAGACTCAGCAGTAATGGTCCTCTTCTTTTTTTTTTTTTTTTGTTTACACTCAAACGTTATTTGAAAGTCATGGCCGTCAAACAATGCTGCCTGAAATACACACTTGGACTAGTGCTGTGTCGCACGGAGCATTGTACTGAGTCTGAGCTAGGACAACAGAATACTGTAAAAGGGTACGAAAAGGAGAGCAAGTTACGGTTCACTGGTTCTGACAGCAGAAACCAACAATACAGAACACAAGTAAACTACCCCACTAGACCAGACATATTGTTCTGCTATTACAACATGGCAGTGACACAACTAAATAGCATGAAAAAGACAACATCTTGATCAGATAAATATGCTCAAACTGAATCCCCAGTTTAATGTAGTGAGCTAGTGACACGGGTGAATGCATTTAGCTAACACAAAGAATACTTCACAGTTAGATATATGATATGTTTAGTGACTACAAAAAGGGAGAGACGATAGATGGGTGTATGGATGATAGATGGGTGTATAAAGAGAAGGATGATAGATGGGTGTATGGATGATAGATGGGTGTATAAAGAGAAGGATGATAGATGGGTGAATGGATGATAGTTGGGTGTATAAAGAGATGGATGATAGATGGGTGTATAAAGAGAAGGATGATAGATGGGTGAATGGATGATAGATGGGTGTATAAAGAGAAGGATGATAGATGGGTGTATGGATGATAGATGGGTGTATAAAGAGATGGATGATAGATGGGTGTATGGATGATAGATGGGTGTATAAAGAGAAGGATGATAGATGGGTGTATGGATGATAGTTGGGTGTATAAAGAGAAGGATGATAGATGGGTGTATAAAGAGATGGATGATAGATGGGTGTATGGATGATAGATGGGTAAATAAATGGATGGATGATAGATGGGTGTATGGATGATAGATGGGTGTATAAAAGAATGGATGATAGATGGGTGTATGGATGATAGATGGGTGTATAAAAGAATGGATGATAGATGGGTAAATAAATGGATGGATGATAGATGGGTGTATAAAAGAATGGATGACAGATGGGTGTATAAAGGAATGGATGATAGATTGGTGTGTGGATGGATGACAGATGGGTGTATAAAGGAATGGATGATAGATTGGTGTGTGGATGGATGACAGATGGGTGTATGGATGGATGATAGATGGGTGTATAAATGGATGGATGATAGATGGGTGTACAAAGTAATGGATGATTGATGGGTATATGGATGATAGATAGATAGATAGATAGATAGATAGATAGATAGATAGATAGATAGATAGATAGATAGATAGATAGATAGATAGATAGAGATAGATAGATAGATAGATAGATAGATAGATAGATAGATAGATAGATAGATAGATAGGAGTTTAAGGGATGGATGATAGATGGGTGTATAAATGGATGGGTGGATAAACGGATAAATTAGAGATGGTAATAAGGCTGTTATTACTATTATAAGGCTGGATGGTTATTATGACTATTATAAGGCTGATGGGTGTATAAAGGTTATAATGTTATTACTGACGGCTGTTATAGTTATTACTATTATAAGGCTGTGTTATACGGGTTATTACTATTATAAGGCTGATGTTATTACTATTATAAGAGGCTGTTATTACTGTTATAAGGCTGTTATCACTGTTATAAGGCTGTTAATACTGTTATACGGTTGTTATTACTATTATAAGGCTGTTATCACTGTTATAAGGCTGTTATTACTGTTATACGGCTGTTATTACTATTATAAGGCTGTTATTACTATTATAAGGCTGTTATTACTGTTATAAGGCTGTTATTACTATTATAAGGCTGTTATTACTGTTATACGGCTGTTATTACTGTTATAAGGCTGTTATCACTGTTATAAGGCTGTTATTACTGTTATAAGGCTGTTATCACTGTTATAAGGCTATTATTACTGTTATAAGGCTGTTATTACTGTTATACGGCTGTTATTACTGTTATAAGGCTGTTATTAGATACGGCTGTTATTACTGTTATTACTATTATAAGGGATGCTGTTATTACTGTTATTAGATGAGGCTGTTATTACTGTTATACGGTACTATTATAAATGGATAAGGCTGATGTTATAGTTATTACTATTATAAGGCTGTTGTGGCTCAGTTGGTAGAGCATGGCGCTTGTAACGCCAGGGTATCCCGGGAACCCATACGTAGAATGTATGCACACATGACTGTAGTCGCTTTGGATAAAGGGATGGATAGATAGATAGATAGATAGATAGATAGATAGATAGATAGATAGATAGATAGATAGATAGATAGATAGATAGATAGATAGATAGATAGATAGGAGTTTAAGGGATGGATGATAGATGGGTGTATAAATGGATGGATGATAGATGGGTGGATAAACGGATAAATTAGAGATGGGTATTTAAAGGGATGGATGATAGATGGGTGTATAAAGGGATAAATTAGAGATGGGTATTTAAAGGGATGGATGATAGATGGGTGTATAAATGGATGGATGATAGATGGGTGGATAAACGGATAAATTAGAGATGGGTATTTAAAGGGATGGATGATAGATGAGTGTATAAAGGGATAAATTAGAGATGGGTATTTAAGGGGATGGATGATAGATGGGTGTATAAATGGATGGATGATACATTGGGTATAAAGTAATGGATGATTGATGGGTATATGGATGATAGATGGGTTTATAAAGTGATGGATTTTAGATTGATGTATGGATGGATGAACGATGATCGATTGGAGTTTAAAGGGATGGATGATAGATGGGTGAATGGATGGATGATAGATGGGTTTATAAAGGGATGGATGATAGATGGGTTTATAAAGGGATGGATGATAGATGGGTTTATAAAGGGATGGATGATAGATGGGTGTATGGATGGATGATAGATGGGTGTATAGATGGAGACTGTGTGGTACCGGTGCACACATCAAGATCCGACATGCTGATGATGGTCAGTAGTCTTTTAGAATGCTTGTTCTGTTATGACACACTTCAGTCAGCAGACCAGTCAACCATACAGCAGGCCATATTTAACAGTCTATAGGAACAACAGAAAGCCCCTGAAAACCCATACACATAAAATTACCACTTACCTATAATGTTAGCGACACGGTATGGATTCTAACTGCTAAAACACCTCTCCTCCTCTGCTTGACCTGGAGAGATGTGTAAATGAATTACATTCTTGTTCAGAGAAGAACCAAACCTGTATTTATAAAATGATATAGTTTAAAGAGATAGGGCAGTGTGACGTTTCTCTAATGTACGATTCTGTAATCCGTCATGAATGTGTACCATTAAAGTCATCCTACTTTAGTTTCAACATTACTCCAAAGGTCAAAGTATAATGACTGTTATTCAGCATGAGCAGTTTTTTTTTTTTGGTATGTTTTTTAATGTCATATTCAAATTCATCTGCATATGAAAAAGAAAGTCTTCTTTCTGTGAGAGATTATTGTTGTTTATCCGGGTCGAGGAGCCGGGTCGAACCAATCAGGTGTTGTTTATCCGGGTCGAGGAGCCGGGTCGAACCAATCAGGTGTTGTTTATCCGGGTCGAGGAGCCGGGTCGAACCAATCAGGTGTTGTTTATCTGGTTCGAGGAGCCGGGTCGAACCAATCAGGTGTTGTTTATCCGGGTCGAGGAGCCGGGTCGAACCAATCAGGTGTTGGCACAGAGACCCACAGTCGGGTCCAAAATTTATCGTCACCATTTGATAAAGATGAGCAAAAAAGACTTTAACATAAATGTATATTAATTATAATTAATTAAATTATTATATTACATAAACAAATATTGAACTGTAATATATCTCTGATTTTTGGGGGGGGGGGAATTATATTATTTTAAACAAATACGATTGCTCAAATAAAGAGATTTCATGTAACAATTAATATTTTATTCTCTCAAAAAACATAGGGGCCAAAATGTATTGACAACCCTGTTTTCAATAACTTTCAATACCTCACCTTGTGTGGATATTGACATTGAGCCTTTTTCTAAAATGTTTAATGAGATTGGAGAACACGTTGGGAGGGGGTCTTTACCATTCCGCCATTCACAATTTTTCCAGATACTTGATATTCTTCGTGTGTGTTTATGGACTGTCTTCTTCAATTCAAACCACAGGTTTTCAATGGGGTTGAAGTCCGGAGCCTGAGATGGCCGTCGCAAAATGTTGATTTTGTGGTCAATTAACCATTTCTTTTTGGATTTTGATTTGTGCTTGGGGTTATTGTCTTGCTGGAAGATTCACTTTTGGCCAAGTTTCAGAATCCTGGCAGAGGCAACCAGGTTTTTGTCTAAAATGTTTTTTTTTTCTTCATAAACAACAACTGGTGTGTTGCAACTGGTGAAGGAAATGTCAAGCTTTTTCTCACCTGATACAGAAAACCTCATGGTAAACCGTAGACCCTTTAATTGACCTGATATAGAAAACCTCACGGTAAACTGCAGGCCCTTTAACTTCTTAAGGTATAGGGGGCAGCATTTTCACTTTTGGATAAATAGCGTGCCCAATTTCAACTTCCTGCTACTCATGCCAAGAATATAAGATATGCATATTATTGGTAGATTTGGAGAGACAACACTCTCATGTTTGAACTGTTTGAATCATGTCTGTGAGTATAACATAACTTATGTAGCAGGCAAAACCCCGAGGACAAACCGTTCAGATTTTCTTTTTGAGGTCTCTGTTCAGTGGGTTCTCATTGGGAAACGATATTGCTTAGGCACTTATTTTCAGTTCCTACCGCTTCCACTGGATGTCACCAGTCTTTGGTATTTGGTTGAGGTTATTCCTTTGTGCAATGAAGAAGTACAGCCATCTAGGAACTGCGTAACACTGTTGAGAGTTGCGCAAGACTTGAAAAGTAGCTTGGTTTGTTATAATAATATAATATTATTATAATATATGCCATTTAGCTGACGCTTTTATCCAAAGCGACTTACAGTCATGTGTGCATACATTCTACGTCTGGGTGGTCCCGGGAATCAAACCCACTACCCTGGCGTTACAAGCACCATGCTCTACCAACTGAGCCACAGAAGGACCGTTGTCTTCCTGTATCGAACACAGATAGACCCGTCTTCAATTTGATCAATTATTAACGTTTAAAAATACCTAAAGTTGTATTACAAAAGTAGTTTGAAATGTTTTGGCAAAGTTTACAGCCAACTTTTGAAATATTTTGTAGTGACGTTGCGCAATTTGGAAGCTGTTTTTTTCTGGATCAAACCGGCCACATAAATGGACATTTTGGATATATATCGATGGAATTGATCGAACAAAAGGACCAATTGTGATGTTTATGGGACATATTGGAGTGCCAACAAAAAAAGCTTGTCAAAGGTAAGGCATGTTCTATATTTTATTTCTACGTTTTGTGTAGCGCCTGCATTTTTGAAATATGCTACCCTCTTTGTTTACTGTTATGCTATCATCAGATAATATCTTCTAATGCTTTCGCCGAAAATACTTAAAAAAATCTGACATGTTGGCTGGATACACAATGAGTGTAGCTTTAATTTAGTATCTTACATGTGTGATTTAATGAAAGTTAGATTTTTATATCATTTTATTTGAATTTTAATTTAGCATTAGCATTAGCATTTTCCCTGGCTTTTGGCCAAGTGGGAAGCAAGCGTCCCCTATACCTTATTAATCTACCTGATAAAGAAAACCTCACGGTAACCTGAAGACCCTTTAATCTATCTGATATAGAATACCTCACGGTAACCTGAAGACCCTTTAATCTACCTGATATAGAATACCTCACGGTAACCTGTAGACCCTTTAATCTACCTGATATAGAATACCTCACGGTAACCTGTAGACCCTTTAATCTACCTGATATAGAATACCTCATGGTAACCTGTAGACCCTTTAATCTATCTGATATAGAATACCTCACGGTAACCTGAAGACCCTTTAATCTATCTGATATAGAATACCTCACGGTAACCTGAAGACCCTTTAATCTACCTGATATAGAATACCTCACGGTAACCTGTAGACCCTTTAATCTACCTGATATAGAATACCTCACGGTAACCTGAAGACCCTTTAACTTAATCTACCTGATATAGAATACCTCACGGTAACCTGAAGACCCTTTAATCTATCTGATATAGAATACCTCACGGTAACCTGAAGACCCTTTAATCTACCTGATATAGAATACCTCACGGTAACCTGTAGACCCTTTAATCTATCTGATATAGAATACCTCACGGTAACCTGTAGACCCTTTAATCTACCTGATATAGAATACCTCACGGTAACCTGTAGACCCTTTAATCTACCTGATATAGAATACCTCACGGTAACCTGAAGACCCTTTAATCTACCTGATATAGAATACCTCACGGTAACCTGTAGACCCTTTAATCTACCTGATATAGAATACCTCACGGTAACCTGTAGACCCTTTAATCTATCTGATATAGAATACCTCACGGTAACCTGTAGACCCTTTAATCTACCTGATATAGAATACCTCACGGTAACCTGAAGACCCTTTAATCTATCTGATATAGAATACCTCACGGTAACCTGAAGACCCTTTAATCTACCTGATATAGAATACCTCACGGTAACCTGTAGACCCTTTAATCTATCTGATATAGAATACCTCACGGTAACCTGTAGACCCTTTAATCTACCTGATATAGAATACCTCACGGTAACCTGAAGACCCTTTAATCTATCTGATATAGAATACCTCACGATAACCTGAAGACCCTTTAATCTATCTGATATAGAATACCTCACGGTAACCTGAAGACCCTTTAATCTATCTGATATAGAATACCTCACGGTGAACTGAAGACCCTTTAATCTATCTGATATAGAATACCTCACGGTAACCTGAAGACCCTTTAATCTACCTGATATAGAATACCTCACGGTAACCTGAAGACCCTTTAATCTATCTGATATAGAATACCTCACGGTAACCTGTAGACCCTTTAATCTATCTGATATAGAATACCTCACGGTAACCTGTAGACCCTATAATCTACCTGATATAGAATACCTCACGGTGAACTGTAGACCCTTTAATCTACCTGATATAGAATACCTCACGGTAACCTGAAGACCCTTTAATCTACCTGATATAGAATACCTCACGGTAACCTGAAGACCCTTTAATCTACCTGATATAGAATACCTCACGGTAACCTGAAGACCCTTTAATCTACCTGATATAGAATACCTCACGGTGAACTGAAGACCCTTTAATCTATCTGATATAGAATACCTCACGGTAACCTGAAGACCCTTTAACTTAATCTACCTGATATAGAATACCTCACGGTAACCTGAAGACCCTTTAATCTACCTGATATAGAATACCTCACGGTAACCTGAAGACCCTTTAATCTATCTGATATAGAATACCTCACGGTAACCTGAAGACCCTTTAATCTATCTGATATAGAATACCTCACGGTAACCTGAAGACCCTATAATCTACCTGATATAGAATACCTCACGGTAACCGGTAGACCCTTTAATCTATCTGATATAGAATACCTCACGGTAACCTGTAGACCCTATAATCTATCTGATATAGAATACCTCACGGTAACCTGAAGACCCTTTAATCTATCTGATATAGAATACCTCACGGTAACCTGAAGACCCTATAATCTACCTGATATAGAATACCTCACGGTAACCTGAAGACCCTATAATCTACCTGATATAGAATACCTCACGGTAACCTGAAGACCCTATAATCTACCTGATATAGAATACCTCACGGTAACCTGAAGACCCTATAATCTACCTGATATAGAATACCTCACGGTAACCTGTAGACCCTATAATCTATCTGATATAGAATACCTCACGGTAACCTGTAGACCCTATAATCTATCTGATATAGAATACCTCACGGTAACCTGAAGGCCCTTTAATCTAGCTGATATAGAATACCTCACGGTGACCTGAAGACCTTTTAATCTACCTGATATAGAATACCTCACGGTAACCTGAAGACCCTTTAATCTATCTGATATAGAATACCTCACGGTAACCTGAAGACCCTTTAATCTACCTGATATAGAATACCTCATCGTAGACTGTAGACCCTTGAAGACAACCAAGAAACACTCTGATTTAGCTGGACTGCAGTAAAAGGCTAAACGTCATTGGTCACTTGGATTGAACCTGCTGTTATGGTCAAACACAGAGAACTTGTCGAAAGAAAAGACGCATTTGCAGAAAGTATCCCGGAATCTAAGTGTACAGTTTAATACAGTGATGGATCTTTGATGTTTTGGGGCTATTTAAGTTCCACTGGTCCTGGGGCCCTTGCAGGGTAGGGCCCCTGACAAAAAAAAAGAGAACGTTTTTAGGAACTAAGTCGTGATCTCAGCTTACTGTTGAGAGTTGGAATAGTAAAATACACAAGGTGCAATTTCTAAATGTGGTCGTGCGTCAGCAATTTCTCTTGTTAAGTCAGTCAGTCAGTCAGTCAGTCAATTAGCCCATGTCAGCATTTTTTTTTAGATTGGTAAATGAGTCTAACCAGCTATCTAAACTAGTGGTAATCATGGTCAAATGATCTACCGGGCACAAAGGGCATTTGCTAAGTGTCTCTAAACTCCATGGGGGCCCCCATTGATTTTTTTAGTCACGCTCACTCAGATATTATATTAACATGACACAATTTGTAGACCTGCGGGAAATTAGCTATGAAACTGGAAAAAAATGTAATGATTAATTAAAGTCTTCACACTTAAAAAAACAACAACTGTGATTTAAATTACGAAAGAGCAGTCCATAGGTGCAGAAGAAGGATATTTGTCCCGTTCGTTGTAAGGATCGGACCAAGGCACAGCAGTAGAGTAGAGTTTCACATCATTTTAATAAATCGAACCTCACTGAACAAAACAACAACAACAAAAAACAAGCGAAACATGAAGCTACTGATGCGCACAAAGGCAACTACTCATAGACAAGATCCCACAAACACAAATGAGGGAAATGGCTACCTAAATATGATCCCCAATCAGAGACAACGATAAACAGCTGCCTCTGATTGGGAACCATATCAGGACAACATAGGCATACACAAAAACCCTAGACCTACAAAATAGAGTAGCCACCCTAGTCACACCCTGACCTAACCAAAATATAAAGAAAAACAGAGACATCTAAGGTCAGAACGTGACAATATCAAGGATCTGGAAAGCTTCTGTATGGAGGAATGGTCTAAGATCCCCACCGATGTGTTCTCCAATGTCTTAAAATATATTTATTTTTAAATGCTTGCAAGGTGAGGTATTGAAAACAGGGGTGCCGATAATTTTGACCCTTATTTGTGTGTGTGTGTGTGTGTGTGTGTGTGTGTGTGTGTGTGTGTGTGCGTTACTTTTAAACAATATCTCTTTCTCGTAGCACAAAATTATAAACTTTCAAATATATATTTTTTTTACAAAATTATAAGAATAAAGGCATTATTTTTCTAATAATTTTAGACTGCACTTATATAGAGCAACATATATTTGCATAGCTCAGAAGCATCTTTAATATTTTCATGCTTATCTATAATATCTCAATCTCTCTTTACTTATTTCATATGACAAACCTACAGCATGTCCGTCTTGTCTTCTAGTTATAGCCTAATGTTAACTACCTAGCTAACAGCGAACCTAGTTGATTAGCTTTAGCTACCTGCATAGTCATGCATGGCAGTATTGCAGTTTAAAAAAAAAAAAAAAAAAACTGGGAACTCTGAAAAATATCAAATCCTGACATTGGTGATCTTCAGATCGGAAAGTCAGAGCTCAAGAAAGAAGCCCGAGGTCCCCGGTTGGAATTCCGAGTTGGATGAACGTTTACAAATATTTTTCCTAGTCTGAGCTCAGTTGAGTTCCAAGTTGTTTTGAATGCGGCATTAGAGTTTGAATTATGTTTCATTGTTTAGCTAGCTGGTCTGAGCTCAGTTGAGTTCCCAGGTGTTTTGAATGCGGCATTAGAGTTTGAATTATGTTTCATTGTTTAGCTAGCTGGTCTGAGCTCAGTTGAGTTCCCAGTTGTTTTGAATGCGGCATTAGAGTTTGAATTATGTTTCATTGTTTAGCTAGCTGGTCTGAGCTCAGTTGAGTTCCCAGGTGTTTTGAATGCGGCATTAGAGTTTGAATTATGTTTCATTGTTTAGCTAGCTGGTCTGAGCTCAGTTGAGTTCCCAGTTGTTTTGAATGCGGCATTAGAGTTTGAATTATGTTTCATTGTTTAGCTAGCTAGTCTGAGCTCAGTTGAGTTCCCAGTTGTTTTGAATGCGGCATTAGAGTTTGAATTATGTTTCATTGTTTAGCTAGCTAGTCTGAGCTCAGTTGAGTTCCCAGTTGTTTTGAATGCGGCATTAGAGTTTGAATTATGTTTCATTGTTTAGCTAGCTAGTCTGAGCTCAGTTGAGTTCCCAGTTGTTTTGAATGCGGCATTAGAGTTTGAATTATGTTTCATTCTTTAGCTAGCTAGTCTGAGCTCAGTTGAGTTCCCAGTTGTTTTGAATGCGGCATTAGAGTTTGAATTATGTTTCATTGTTTAGCTAGCTAGTCTGAGCTCAGTTGAGTTCCCAGTTGTTTTGAATGCGGCATTAGAGTTTGAATTATGTTTCATTCTTTAGCTAGCTAGTCTGAGCTCAGTTGAGTTCCCAGTTGTTTTGAATGCGGCATTAGAGTTTGAATTATGTTTCATTCTTTAGCTAGCTGGTCTGAGCTCAGTTGAGTTCCCAGTTGTTTTGAAATAGACCATTAGAGTTTGAATTATGTTTCATTGTTTAGCTAGCTAGTCTGGTCTACCAGCTACCAGTTGAGTTCCCTGTTTGTTTGTCTTATTGGCATTAGAGTTTGAATTATGTTTCATTGTTTAGGCCAAGTTCTGATTCAGTTGAGTTCCCAGTTGTTTTTGAATGCCTGGCATTAGAGTTTAATTATGTTTCATTGTTTAGCTAGCTAGTCTGAGCTCAGTTGAGTTCCCAGTTGTTTTGATTGCGGCATTAGAGTTTGAATTATGTTTCATTGTTTAGCTAGCTAGTCTGAGCCAGTTGAGTTCAGTTGTTTTGAAGCATTAGAGCCTGGTTTTGAATTATGTTTCATTGTTTAACTAACTAGTCTGAGCTTCAGTCAGTTGAGTTCCCAGTTGTTTTGAATTCGGCATTAGAGTTTGAATTATGTTTCATTCTTTAGCTAGCTAGTCTGAGCTCAGTTGAGTTCCCAGTTGTTTTGAATGCCATTAGAGTTTGAATTATGTTTCATTCTTTAAGCTGTTAGCTAGTTCTGAGCTCAGTTGAGTTCCCAGTTGTTTTGAATTCAGGCATTAAGTTTGTTATGTTTCATTCTTTAGCTAGCTGGTCTGAGCTCAGTTGAGTTAGTCAGTTGTTTTGAATGCGGCATTAGAGTTTGAATTATGTTTCATTCTTTTAACTAGTCTGAGCTCAGTTGAGTTCCCAGTTGTTTTGAATGCGGCATTAGAGTTTGAATTATGTTTCATTCTTTACTCTAGCTTTGAGCTCAGTTGAGTTCCCAGTTGTTTTGAATGCTTTGGCATTGTTTGAATTATGTTTCATTGTTTAGCTAACTAGTCTGAGCTCAGTTGAGTTCCCAGTTGTTTTGCACAAAACAAGGCCATTGTCTCAAAATGCGGCATTAGAGTTTGAATTATGTTTCATTCTTTAGCTCTATTGTCCACTATGTAAGATGAATGCAATTTCACTGTTACTTTTGGGTCCAGCCATCTGTCCCGCCTAGGAATGTGACAAACAAACGTAGATTTGATTTGATCAGTCTATTTAAGCGACAGTAATGTGAAGAACAACATGACCTGCACCAAAGTCAGATTTGGAAATTGACCCCTGTGTCACGACTCCCCTCCCCCTGTGTAAGGGTGGTTCCTCTTCCTGTTGAGGGCGGCCTCGCCGTGTAAGGAGGTCTACCTCCCCTGAGGAGGTGCTGATCTCCTTTTCTGTTTGTTTGGTATTATTGGTTTTACCTGTCTCTTATTTTGGTTTTTGATTCAGTCTATTTAAGCCTGTTAGGCCCGCCTGTTTCTTGATTCAGTCTATTTAAGCCTGTTAGGCCCGCCTGTTTCTTGATTCAGTCTATTTAAGCCTGTTAGGCCCGCCTGGTTCTTGATTCAGTCTATTTAAGCCTGTTAGGCCCGCCTGGTTCTTGATTCAGTCCATTTAAGCCTGTTAGGCCCACCTGGTTCTTGATTCAGTCTATTTAAGCTTGTTAGGCCCGCCTGGTTCTTGATTCAGTCCATTTAAGCCTGTTAGGCCCACCTGGTTCTTGATTCAGTCTATTTAAGCCTGTTAGGCCCGCCTGGTTCTTGATTCAGTCTATTTAAGCCTGTTAGGCCCGCCTGGTTCTTGATTCAGTCCATTTAAGCCTGTTAGGCCCGCCTGGTTCTTGATTCAGTCTATTTAAGCCTGTTAGGCCCGCCTATTTCTTGATTCAGTCTATTTAAGCCTGTTAGGCCCGCCTGGTTCTTGTGCGAGTTTGTCATTCTGTTAGTCAGGTGGTGCATGTTGTGTTCCTGTCCGTTTGTGCCCTGTGATGGGTTGGACAATTTTGTGTCGTATTTCGCCTGTTTTTTTGGGGTGTTCGCTTTGGAAACCTAATAAGGTCAGTTTCCCCAGGATCCTCTACTCTCTGCATTTGACTCAGCACCCACCAATCCAGGCGTTGTGACACCAAGGACTAGATAATGTTTATTTTTACTCTTACTTTTTGCTACTATCTTCACCACATTTAGTCTTAATCTTTGGATCTTTACTACACTATGAATCCTTAAAGAGATGGGTTGGGCTAAGGCTTAAGAGGGTGTGAACAATGCTGAATGGGTGTAGACAGAGAGGAGCTCTCCATTAGGTGCACCAAAACATTCATAGGCCATTGTCTCAAAAAGTCTGGATACAAGTTTATCAACTTTCAAAGCAGAATTTCTTTCCCATTGTCCCTCATCTACAGTGTAAGATGAATGCAATTAATACAATCCGTGATTACTTTATGGGTCCAGCCATCCACTGTGTCCCACCCAGGCAATCAAACTGTAAACAAACCCTTGGAGAGTTAATTTATACACGTTCTAAAGGAAAGCAAAGCAGCCATAACCTGATCCCATCAACAGCAGCAAATCAACTGATATGACGTCTCCTCTCCCCTGTGTGAGGAGGTGCTGTCCCCTTACCCCCTGTGTAAGGAGGTGCTGTCCCCTCTCCCCTGTGTGAGGAGGTGCTGTCCCCTTATCCCCTGTGTGAGGAGGTGCTGTCCCCTCTCCCCTGTGTAAGGAGGTGCTGTCCCCTCTCCCCTGTGTGAGGAGGTGCTGTCCCCTCTCCCCTGTGTGAGGTGATGCTTTTCCTAGCCACTGTGCTTCTACACCTGCATTGCTTGCTGTTTGGGGTTTTAGGCTGGGTTTCTGAAAAGCACTTTGAGATATCAGCAAAATCCTTCGCAAGGAGATTCCTTCAAAAATATTATTTGAAGATAATGTGATTTAAAAATATATATTTTTAACTGGACAAACCTGATGGGGCACGTGCCCCTGTGCCTCCTACGGGCACGAGGCCTATGCATAATGTAGGCTACAAATACTGTACATGTACATACTATATCACAACTCACATAACTGATGGTAAATCAAGAATAATTACCCAGAGTACTGTTCAGGTAATCATTTGGTTTTCAAATTTTCCTCAACCGAAGGAAATGTCCTCGCCATCACTCAAAAAAATTACCATAAATTAAAAATACAAATAGTTTATAGCAGCCTGTCTCCTTTAGTTGTGCTAATAAGCATTTTCAGGTAGTGATTTTCTGCTTTTCTGCTTTTCTGCTTTTCTGCTTTTCTGCTATTCTGCTTTTCTGCTTTTCTGCTTTCTGCTTTTCTGCTATTCTGCTTTTCTGCTTTTCTGCTATTCTGCTTTCTGCTTTTCTGCTTTTCTGCTTTTCTGCTTTTCTGCTTTTCTGCTTTTCTGCTTTTCTGCTTTTCTGCTTTTCTGCTTTCTGCTTTTCTGCTTTCTGCTTTTCTGCTTTTCTGCTTTTCTGCTTTTCTGCTTTTCTGCTTTCTGCTTTTCTGCTTTTCTGCTTTCTGCTTTTCTGCTATTCTGCTTTTCTGCTTTTCTGCTTTTCTTTTCTGCTTTTCTGCTTTTCTGCTTTTCTTTTCTGCTTTTCTGCTTTCTGCTATTCTGCTTTTCTGCTTTTCTGCTTTTCTGCTTTCTGCTATTCTGCTTTTCTGCTTTTCTGCTTTTCTGCTTTTCTGCTTTTCTGCTTTTCTGCTTTCTGCTTTCTGCTTTCTGCTTTCTGCTTTTCTGCTTTTCTGCTTTTCTGCTATTCTGCTATTCTGCTTTTCTGCTATTCTGCTTTTTCTGCTTTTCTGCTTTTCTGCTTTTCTGCTTTTCTGCTATTCTGCTATTCTGCTTTTCTGCTTTCTTTTCTGCTATTCTGCTTTTCTTTTCTGCTATTCTGCTTTTTCTGCTTTCTGCTTTTCTGCTTTCTGCTTTTCTGCTTTTCTGCTTTTCTGCTTTTCTGCTTTCTGCTTTTCTGCTTTCTGCTTTTCTGCTATTCTGCTTTTCTGCTATTCTGCTATTCTGCTTTTCTGCTATTCTGCTTTTCTGCTTTTCTGTTTTCTGCTATTCTGCTTTTCTGCTATTCTGCTTTTCTGCTTTCTGCTTTTCTGCTATTCTGCTTTTCTGCTTTTCTGCTTTTCTGCTATTCTGCTATTCTGCTTTTCTGCTTTCTGCTTTTCTGCTTTTCTGCTTTTCTGCTTTTCTGCTTTTCTGCTATTCTGCTTTTCCGCTTTCTGCTTTTCTGCTTTTCTGCTTTTCTGCTTTTCTGCTTTTCTGCTATTCTGCTATTCTGCTATTCTGCTTTTCTGCTATTCTGCTTTCTGCTTTTCTGCTATTCTGCTTTCTGCTTTTCTGCTTTCTGCTTTTCTGCTTTTCTGCTATTCTGCTTTTCTGCTATTCTGCTTTTCTGCTTTTCTGCTTTTCTGCTTTTCTGCTTTCTGCTATTCTGCTTTTCTGCTTTCTGCTTTTCTGCTATTCTGCTTTCTGCTTTTCTGCTATTCTGCTTTTCTGCTTTCTGCTTTTCTGCTATTCTGCTTTTCTGCTATTCTGCTTTTCTGCTATTCTGCTTTTCTGCTTTTCTTTTCTGCTTTTCTGCTTTTCTGCTATTCTGCTTTTCTGCTTTCTGCTATTCTGCTTTTCTGCTATTCTGCTTTTCTGCTTTTCTGCTATTCTGCTTTTCTGCTTTTCTGCTTTTCTGCTTTCTGCTTTTCTGCTTTTCTGCTATTCTGCTTTCTGCTTTTCTGCTTTTCTGCTTTCTGCTTTTCTGCTATTCTGCTTTTCTGCTTTTCTGCTTTCTGCTTTTCTGCTTTTCTGCTATTCTGCTTTTCTGCTTTTCTGCTTTTCTGCTTTTCTGCTATTCTGCTATTCTGCTTTTCTGCTTTCTGCTTTTCTGCTTTTCTGCTTTTCTGCTTTTCTGCTTTCTGCTTTTCTGCTATTCTGCTATTCTGCTTTTCTGCTTTCTGCTTTTCTGCTATTCTGCTTCCATCAGAGTGTCGAAGGAAGGAAGGGTTGATTCCTGGAGCAAACAGCCCTCAGCAGCTCTGCTTGATGAAGCAGCGTTTCACACATTAATGCCTGTTAATAGACCTGTCTGTTTTGCATGCAGCGTATCAGCTCCTGGCCGCCGTGACTGAAATAGGAGTTTAATAGCTCATCAGCCTTCGCCCGAGTCTCTCTTGACCCCGAGGACGGAGTTTATGTTAACAGTAATTTGGTTAAATGATGTAAGAGGGTTTGTCTTATTGGGATTTTTTTTTTCCATCTGTCAACTATGTGTATTTTTATTTTGTATATTTTTACTCTTAAGCGTTGAAGCAAAGTTTTCACTATTTCATATTTTATAATATAGCATCCACATAATGGCACCTGCGTTTAGCAGTTACACCGACGAAACACTGTTGTGTGACATATCTGAACCAAGGACAATATATACAATAAGTTACTAGTGACATATCTGAACCAAGGACAATATATACAATAAGTTACTAGTGACATATCTGAACCAAGGACAATATATACAGTAAGTTACTAGTGACATATCTGAACCAATAAGTTACTAGTGACATATCTGAACCAAGGGCAATATATACAATAAGTTACTAGTGACATATCTGAACCAAGGACAATATATACAATAAGTTACTAGTGACATATCTGAACCAAGGACAATATATACAGTAAGTTACTAGTGACATATCTGAACCAATAAGTTACTAGTGACATATCTGAACCAAGGGCAATATATACAATAAGTTACTAGTGACATAGCTGAACCAAGGACAATATATACAATAAGTTACTAGTGACATATCTGAACCAAGGACAATATATACAATAAGTTACTAGTGACATATCTGAACCAAGGACAATATATACAGTAAGTTACTAAGTGACATATCTGAACCAATAAGTTACTAGTGACATATCTGAACCAAGGACAATATATACAATAAGTTACTAGTGACATATCTGAACCAAGGACAATATATACAATAAGTTACTAGTGACATATCTGAACCAATAAGTTACTAGTGACATATCTGAACCAAGGACAATATATACAATAAGTTACTAGTGACATATCTACATGGTCTATATCTATATGGTCTATATCTACATGGTCTATATCTACATGGTCTATATCTACATATATCTACATAAGAATTTGTTCTTAACTGACTTGCCTGGTTAAATAAAGGTAAAATACATTTAAAAAAATTCTAGGTAAGTCTATGGATGCCTAGAGTGGTTCTCAATCAGAGGCAGGTGTTTATCGTTGTCTCTGATTGGGAACCATATATAGACCATATAGACCATGTAGACATAGACCACATAGACCATGTATATATAGACCATGTAGATATAGACCATGTAGAAATAGACCATGTAGATATAGACCATGTAGACATATACCACATAGACCATGTAGATATAGACCATGTAGATATAGACCATGTAGATATAGACCATGTAGATATAGAACATGTAGATATAGACCATGTAGATATAGACCATGTAGACCATGTAGATATAGACCATGTAGATATAGACCATATAGACCATGTAGATATAGACCATATAGACCATGTAGATATAGACCATGTAGATATAGACCATATAGACCATGTAGATATAGACCATATAGACCATGTAGATATAGACCATATAGACCATGTAGATATAGACCATGTAGATATAGACCATATAGACCATGTAGATATAGACCATGTAGATATAGACCATATAGACCATGTAGATATAGACCATATAGACCATGTAGACATAGACCATGTAGACATAGACCATGTAGATATAGTAATATAATAATAATAATAATATATGCCATTTAGATATAAACCTTACAGTCATGTGTGCATACACCATATGTAGATATAGACCATGCTCTACCAACTGATATAGACCATGTAGATATAGACCATGTAGATATAGACCATGTAGATATAGACCATATAGACCATGTAGATATAAACCACATAGACCATGTAGATATAGACCATGTAGATATAGACCATGTAGATATAGACCATGTAGATATAGAACATGTAGATATAGACCATGTAGATATAGAACATATAGATATAGACCATGTAGACATAGACCATGTAGATATAGACCACATAGACCATGTAGATATAGGCAATGTAGATATAGAACATTTAGATATAGACCATGTAGATATAGACCATGTGGATATAGACCATGTAGATATAGACCATGTAGATATAGACCATGTAGATATAGACCATATAGACCATGTAGATATAGACAATGTAGATATATAACATGAATATATAGACCATGTAGATATATAACATGTAGATATAGACCATATAGACCACGCAGATATAGACATGTAGATATAGACCATGTAGATATAGACTATATAGATCATGTAGATATTGACCATGTAGATGTAGATTTAGATTATTTTTTATTTATTTATTTAATTTATTTAACCTTTATTTAACCAGGAAGGGCTCATTGAGGTGAATAGGTGAAAGGTTCAGAGGTCTATTTCTTGCATTAGAAAACACCATTAGTTTAGTTTGGTCAGTATTGCGGATAAGCTTCAATTGACACAAGGTATGTTGAACAGTATAAAAATCAGTTTGCAAGTTCTGGAAGCGTTTGTAAGAGACGAGGCACAACAGTAAATAACAGTATCATCAGCATAAAAATGACGTTGCGCATTTTGGACATTTTTGTCTAAATCATTTACGCATATAAATAGTGAATAAGAGAGGACAAAGTACAGAGCCTTGGGGCACACCATTAAAGACAGACAATTTAACAGACATAAGCCCATCAAATTGAGTACACTGAGTTCTATCAGACAGATAGTTAGCAAACCATGCAACTGCCTGCTCTGAAAGACCTCCACTCAACAATCTCTGCCTACAGCATGATCAACTGTAACAAAAGCCTTAGAGAGATCAATAAAAAGTGAGACACTGTGCTGTTATTTTGTCAAGGGCTTCAGTGATATCATTTAAAACCTTCATGGCTGCTGTAATTGTGCTATGCTTCTTCCTGAAGCCCGATTGGCACATTGATTAAATAGAAACAATAGAAATAATAACTATTTTAGCTGTTCACTCACAAGGGTGTCAAGTATATTCAAAGGGGTGACAGCTTTGAGGCCTATAATTATTTAATGGAGTTGGATCTCCTCCTTTCAAAAGAGGAAGGACAAATGCTGATTTCCAGATCTGTGGAATTTCATTACATTCCAGGGTTATATTGAACGGAGATGTAAAAGTGGTTCAGCTATGAAATCAGCTGCCAGATTTAAAAAGCAGAGATCCAAAAGATCAGGACCTGCAGCCTTTCTCTGATCTAAGGATTTATGTACCACCTGCACTGAGAATGGCAAAAAGCTAAACGTTTGACCAGCTCAACAGGGTTGAACAGAGACAGAGGACACTGGTTCATCCACCACCACAGGGTTGGACAGAGACAGAGGACACTGGTTCATCCACCACAGGGTTGGACAGAGACAGAGGACACTGGTTCATCCACCACAGGGTTGGACAGAGACAGAGGACACTGGTTCATCCACCACAGGGTTGGACAGAGACAGAGGACACTGGTTCATCCACCACAGGGTTGGACAGAGACAGAGGACACTGGTTCATCCACCACAGGGTTGGACAGAGACAGAGGACACTGGTTCATCCACCACAGGGTTGGACAGAGACAGAGGACACTGGTTCATCCACCACAGGGTTGGACAGAGACAGAGGACACTGGTTCATCCACCACAGGGTTGGACAGAGACAGAGGACACTGGTTCATCCACACAGGGTTGGACAGAGGACACTGGTTCATCCACCACAGGGTTGGACAGAGGACACTGGTTCATCCACCACAGGGTTGGACAGAGGACACTGGTTCATCCACACAGGGTTGGACAGAGACAGAGGACACTGGTTCATCCACACAGGGTTGGACAGAGGACACTGGTTCATCCACCACAGGGTTGGACAGAGACAGAGGACACTGGTTCATCCACCACCACAGGGTTGGACAGAGACAGAGGACACTGGTTCATCCACCACAGGGTTGGACAGAGACAGAGGACACTGGTTCATCCACCACAGGGTTGGACAGAGACAGAGGACACTGAATCAAACAGCCTACCAGATGATACAAAGTGCTTATTGAAACAATTCAGTTTTGTCAAATACAGCAACAGAGTCCTTCAAAACACATGACGGTAATTCATTAACATTACTGTGACCAGACATAGACTTAATAGCCTTCCAAAACGTTCTAGGGTCATTCAGGTTATCAGTGGTAACAGACATAAAATATTCAGACTTGGCCTTCCTGAGAAGAGAAAAACACTTGTTTCGTAACTGTCTAAAAATAAGCCAATCAGCATCAGAACATGCATTCCTTGCTTTAGCCCAGGCTAGACTACGGTCGTGAAATAATACAAGACAGCTCAGAAGAAAACCATGGATTAACCCGCCCTTTAACCCTGAACCTGCGGAATGGGGCATGTTTGTTTACTATTTGGAAAAAAACCCATCATGAAAGAATTTCCAGGCAGTTTCCACATCAGGGATAAACTCAATCTGCTCCAGTCAAAATAAAACAGTTCATGAAAGAAAGCCTGCTCATTAAAACACTTCAAAATTCTCTTACGAATAAAACATGGGTTTGTCTTTGGAACCTTAGTATTTCTAACAGCAACAACAGCACAACGGTCACTTTAAATCATTACAAAAAACACCAACTGCAGAATATTTATGTGGAACATTTTGTCAATATGATATCAAATCAGGGTAGATTGAGCTGGGCATTTAAGATTTGGGCGAGTGGGTGAGTTAATCAACTGAGTAAGATTCATAGAATTACAAAACATTTTTAAATCATCAGACACCGGCTTTAACCAACACCAGTTGAGATCACCAATCAAGAACATTTCACTGTAGAAGAAGTTTAGACACAAGGTGCGTCAAAGAAGAAAATGCATCACTGAGAGCACAGTGCGGGGGTCTGTAACAGCCAATCACAGTTATAGAGAGCAGAGGGGGGTCTGTAACAGCCAATCACAGTTATAGAGAGCAGAGGGGGGTCTATAACAGCCAATCACAGTTATAGAGAGCAGAGGGGGGTCTATAACAGCCAATCACAGTTATAGAGAGCAGAGGGGGTCTATAACAGCCAATCACAGTTATAGAGAGCAGAGGGGGGTCTATATCACAGTTATAGAGAGCAGAGGGGGTCTATAACAGCCAATCACAGTTATCAGAGGGGGTCTATAACAGCCAATCACAGTTATAGAGAGCAGAGGAGGGTCTATAACAGCCAATCACAGTTATAGAGAGCAGAGGGGGGGTTATACAGCCAATCACAGTTATAGAGAGCAGAGGGGGTCTATAACAGCCAATCACAGATCCAGAGAGCAGAGGGGGTCTATAACAGCCAATCACAGTTATAGAGAGCAGAGGGGGTCTATAACAGCCAATCACAGTTATAGAGAGCAGAGGGGGTCTATAACAGCCAATCACAGTTATAGAGAGCAGAGGGGGTCTATAACAGCCAATCACAGATCCAGAGAGCAGAGGGGGTCTATAACAGCCAATCACAGTTATAGAGAGCAGAGGGGGTCTATAACAGCCAATCACAGTTATAGAGAGCAGAGGGGGTCTATAACAGCCAATCACAGTTATAGAGAGCAGAGGGGGTCTATAACAGCCAATCACAGATCCAGAGAGCAGAGGGGGTCTATAACAGCCAATCACAGTTATAGAGAGCAGAGGGGGTCTATAACAGCCAATCACAGTTATAGAGAGCAGAGGGGGGTCTGTAACAGCCAATCACAGTTATAGAGAGCAGAGGGGGGTCTATAACAGCCAATCACAGTTATAGAGAGCAGAGGGGGGTCTATAACAGCCAATCACAGTTATAGAGAGGCCATTTGAAACCTCAATATTCAAAGCAAGAAATTCCAACTGTTTACAAATAGTTTCAGACTCTCTCTGTCTGGAGAGGTTCTGGATCTCTCTGTCTGGAGAGGTTCTGGACCACTCTGTCTGGAGAGGTTCTGGACCACTCTGTCTGGAGAGGTTCTGGACCACTCTGTCTGGAGAGGTTCTGGACCACTCTGTCTGGAGAGGTTCTGGATCTCTCTGTCTGGAGAGGTTCTGGACCACTCTGTCTGGAGAGGTTCTGGACCACTCTGTCTAGAGAGGTTCTGGACCACTCTGTCTGGAGAGGTTCTGGACCACTCTGTCTGGAGAGGTTCTGGAACACTCTGTCTGGAGAGGTTTTGGACCACTCTGTCTGGAGAGGTTCTGGACCACTCTGGAGAGGTTCTGGACCACTCTGTCTGGAGAGGTTCTGGAGAGGTTCTGGACCACTCTGTCTGGAGAGGTTCTGGAGAGGTTCTGGAGAGGTTCTGGACCACTCTGTCTGGAGAGGTTCTGGAGAGTTTCTGGAGAGGTTCTGGAGAGGTTCTGGAACACTCTGTTTGGAGAGGTTCTGGAGAGGTTCTGGACCACTGTCTGCAGAGGTTCTGGGGAGGTTCTGGAGAGGTTCTGGACCACTCTGTCTGGAGACGTTCTGGAGAGGTTCTGGAGAGGTTCTGGACCACTGTCTGGAGAGGTTCTGGAGAGGTTCTGGAGAGGTTCTGGAGAGGTTCTGGACCACTCTGTCTGGAGAGGTTCTGGAACACTCTGTCTGGAGAAATTCTGGACCACTCTCTCTGGAGAGGTTCTGGACCACTCTATCTGGAGAGGTTCTGGACCACTCTCTCTGGAGAGGTTCTGGAGAGGTTCTGGACCACTCTGTCTGGAGGGGTTCTGGAGAGGTTCTGGACCACTCTCTCTGGAGAGGTTCTGGACCACTCTCTCTGGAGAGGTTCTGGACCACTCTCTCTGGAGAGGTTCTGGAGAGGACTTCTGAGTGAAGCAGAGAGGGTAATCAACATTAACGTCCCGTACGTTAGCAAACCACCACTAATTTAAAACATCTATTAGCAGGCCTGACCTCTGTATCCCAAATCAAAACCAATCTATACAGAACCAATACTATACAGTATCTTCTATACAGCCAATGGGAACTAGTCAAAAGTAGTGCACTATATAGGGAATAGGGTGCCATTTGGTGATGTACCACTACTTTTAAAAGGAACAGGAAGCCTGACAGGGGTGTGACTTCAAGCACCCGTCATTAATTCTCATTTATTCATCTGAGTACACCCTCCTTTGTTCAGTTACCGATGAAAAACGAACCAACGTATCTAAGGATTCCGCTTCATTAGGGTTGACTCAATATTGATGATGTATTGTCACTGCAATCTAGATTGCTCTCGGCCCTCCTGTGGAGAATGGAGTTTGTAATGCAGGTCCACTAGAATAGATCCAGTTCTTTTTAAAAGGAATAGTATCTACACAAATGTAATATTTCCATACTGAACAGATATTCATTAATTATAGCGTAATGAAAAAAGCGTGTTTGCTTTAATATGTGCTGCATTATTTCAGATTGCCTAACGTGTATCCCCCCACCCTCCCACCACCACCCCCTCTCCGAGATGATTAAATTCGTTGTGATATGGACCCATGATGACTCCACTGCTTCCCACAGTTGTTTCAGGTTGGCTGGATGTGCTTCGTGGCTTCAGTTGGTATAGTGAGTTGCTTGTAATGCCAAGGTTGTGGGTTCAACTCCCACGGCGGGACCAATACAAACACATTTAAGAATGTATGCATTCACTGCTGTAAATGTCTCTGAATAAGAGCGTCTGCCGAATTGTAAACTGGGTGATTGGCCGAATCTTGATTCATTGCAGCTTTTGACACCCTCAAACCAGTGCGCCTGGCACCGATTACAACACCCCATTCAAAGGAAATTAAATCTTTACTCAACAATAAGGGGATCAGAGCTTTCACCTGGATTCACCTGGATTCACCTGGTCACTCTCATGGAAAGAGCAGGTGTTCTTCATGTTCAGTGTATATGTTTTGACTTTTGCTCATGTTGCCTTGGGCAGTGTATATGTGCACATGTAATATTATATCCCCAATGTAATGTTTTCGGTCTCCCTGAGTGAAACCTGTCAGTAACACAATGGATCCCGTCACTTTGATCAGACTTCTGTATGTACTTTCTTTTTAGCATATTATTATATTGATCCAACCTGATTATGACATATAGGAGACTACTAATGACTCTAATGAAATTATAATTACAGATACAAGTAGCTACATGCTACAAATGCTACATGCTACACGCTACATGCTACATGCTACACGCTACACGCTACACGCTACATGCTACACGCTACATGCATCACCTCAGAATATGCAAAAAAGGATTTTGTTAATTATTTTGTTATTTCTCTTTCCTTTCAGGTTTCTGGTTGAGTTTTAAAGTAGCAGCCTCTGAGGGTTGGTGTATTCAGTGTCACACTGAGGCGGTTGTACTCGTTGGCGCCTGTGACAGGCAGGGCAGGGAGAGGCAGGACAGGGTGAGGCAGGGCAGGGTGAGGCAGGGCAGGGTGAGGCAGGGCAGGGAGAGGCAGGGCAGGCTGCGGCAAGGCAGGGAGAGGCAAGGCAGGGTGAGGCAGGGCAGGGAGAGGCAGGACAGGGTGAGGCAGGGCAGGCTGCGGCAAGGCAGGGAGAGGCAAGGCAGGGTGAGGCAGGGCAGGGAGAGGCAAGACAGGGAGAGGCAGGGAAGGGTGAGGCAGGACAGGGTGAGGCAGGGCAGGGTGAGGCAAGGCAGGGAGAGGCAAGGCAGGGAGAGGCAGGACAGGGAGAGGCAGGACAGGGTGAGGCAGGGCAGGGTGAGGCAAGACAGGGAGAGGCAGGGCAGGGAGAGGCAGGACAGGGAGAGGCAGGGAAGGGAGAGGCAGGACAGGGTGAGGCAGGGCAGGGTGAGGCAAGGCAGGGAGAGGCAAGGCAGGGAGAGGCAGGACAGGGAGAGGCAGGACAGGGAGAGGCAGGACAGGGAGAGGCAAGGCAGGGTGAGGCAGGGCAGGGTGAGGCAGGGCAGGGTGAGGCAAGGCAGGGGAGAGGCAGGGCAGGGTGAGGCAAGGCAGGGAGAGGCAGGGCAGGGTGAGGCAGGGCAGGGAGAGGCAGGGCAGGGAGAGGCAGGGCAGGCTGCGGCAAGGCAGGGAGAGGCAAGGCAGGGTGAGGCAAGGCAGGGAGAGGCAGGCAGGCTGCGGCAAGGCAGGAGAGGCAAGGCAGGGTGAGGCAAGGCAGGGAGAGGCAAGGCAGGGAGAGGCAGGGCAGGGTGAGGCAAGGCAGGGAGAGGCAGGGCAGGGTGAGGCAGGGCAGGGAGAGGCAGGGCAGGGAGAGGCAGGGCAGGCTGCGGCAAGGCAGGGAGAGGCAAGGCAGGGTGAGGCAAGGCAGGGAGAGGCAGGGCAGGCTGCGGCAAGGCAGGAGAGGCAAGGCAGGGTGAGGCAAGGCAGGGAGAGGCAAGGCAGGGAGAGGCAAGGCAGGGTGAGGCAGGGCAGGGTGAGGCAGGGCAGGGTGAGGCAGGACAGGGTGAGGCAGGGCAGGGTGAGGCAGGGCAGGGTGAGGCAGGGCAGGGAGAGGCAAGGCAGGGTGAGGCAAGGCAGGGAGAGGCAGGGTGAGGCAGGACAGGGTGAGGCAGGGCAGGGTGAGGCAGGGCAGGGTGAGGCAGGACAGGGAGAGGCAAGGCAGGGAGAGGCAAGGCAGGGAGAGGCAAGGCAGGGTGAGGCAGGGCAGGGTGAGGCAAGGCAGGGTGAGGCAGGGCAGGGAGAGGCAGGGCAGGGTGCGGCAGGGCAGGGTGAGGCAAGGCAGGGTGAGGCAGGACAGGGAGAGGCAAGGCAGGGTGAGGCAAGGCAGGGTGAGGCAAGGCGGGGAGAGGCAAGGCAGGGTGAGGCAAGGCGGGGAGAGGCAGGACAGGGAGAGGCAGGGAAGGGTGACTAGGAGGATAAACCTGCGCCCTGCCTACCTGAGCCCTGCCTACCTGCACCCTGCCTACCTGCCTACCTGTGCCCTGCCTACCTGAGCCCTGCCTACCTGCCTACCTGCCTACCTGCCTACCTGCACCCTGCCTACCTGCCTACCTGAGCCCTGCCTACCTGCACACTGCCTACCTGCCTACCTGCGCCCTGCCTGCCTGCCTACCTGACTACCTGTCTACCTGCACCCTGCCTACCTGCACCCTGCCTACCTGCACCCTGCCTACCTGCCTACCGGCACGTCTTTAACAGCGAGTCGGACAGCGTTGGATTATACGGGCAGGGCGGGTGAGTGCTGCACGTCTTTAACAGGGGTAAATATTAATAAAGTGTGAGTTGGGCTCTCAACACAAACGAAGGTTCTGGATCGTTGCTCTGCAGTTGGAAGACCTTTGCGTTTAACTCTGCCCGTGTACATCACTGGATTCACACCGCTACTGAAGAGGTTATAAACCCTGACACTGCTACTGAAGAGGTTATAAACCCTGACACTGCTACTGAAGAGGTTTCAAACCCTGACACTGAAGAGGTTATAAACCCTGACACTGCTACTGAAGAGGTTATAAACCCTGACACTGCTACTGAAGAGGTTATAAACCCTGACACTGCTACTGAAGTGGTTATAAACCCTGACACTGCTACTGAAGAGGTTATAAACCCTGACACTGCTACTGAAGTGGTTATAAACCCTGACACTGCTACTGAAGAGGTTATAAACCCTGACACTGTTACTGAAGAGGTTATAAACCCTGACACTGCTACTGAAGAGGTTATAAACCCTGACACTGCTACTGAAGAGGTTATAAACCCTGACACTGCTACTGGAGAGGTTATAAACCCTGACACTGGTACTGAAGAGGTTATAAACCCTGCCACTGCTACTGAAGAGGTTATAAACCCTGACACTGCTACTGAAGAGGTTATAAATCCTGACACTGCTACTGAAGAGGTTATAAACCCTGACACTGCTACTGGAGAGGTTATACACCCTGACACTGGTACTGAAGAGGTTATAAACCCTGCCACTGCTACTGAAGAGGTTATAAACCCTGACACTGCTACTGAAGAGGTTATAAACCCTGACACTGCTACTGAAGAGGTTATAAACCCTGACACTGTTACTGAAGAGGTTATAAACCCTGACACTGCTACTGAAGAGGTTATAAACCCTGACACTGCTACTGAAGAGGTTATAAACCCTGACACTGCTACTGAAGAGGTTATAAACCCTGACACTGCTACTGAAGAGGTTATAAACCCTGACACTGTTACTGAAGAGGTTATAAACCCTGACACTGTTACTGAAGAGGTTATAAACCCTGACACTGCTACTGGAGAGGTTATAAACCCTGACACTGTTACTGAAGAGGTTATAAACCCTGACACTGCTACTGAAGAGGTTATAAACCCTGACACTGCTACTTAAGAGGTTATAAACCCTGACACTGCTACTGAAGAGGTTATAAACCCTGACACTGCTACTGAAGAGGTTATAAACCCTGACACTGCTACTGAAGAGGTTATAAACCCTGACACTGCTACTGAAGAGGTTATAAACCCTGACACTGCTACTGAAGAGGTTATAAACCCTGACACTGCTACTGAAGAGGTTATAAACCCTGACACTGCTACTGAAGAGGTTATAAACCCTGACACTGCTACTGAAGAGGTTATAAACCCTGACACTGCTACTGAAGAGGTTATAAACCCTGACACTGCTACTGAAGAGGTTATAAACCCTGACACTGCTACTGAAGAGGTTATAAACCCTGACACTGCTACTGAATAGGTTATAAACCCTGACACTGCTACTGAAGAGGTTATAAACCCTGACACTGCTACTGAAGAGGTTATAAACCCTGACACTGCTACTGAAGAGGTTATAAACCCTGACACTGCTACTGAAGAGGTTATAAACCCTGACACTGCTACTGAAGAGGTTATAAACCCTGACACTGCTACTGAAGAGGTTATAAACCCTGACACGGCTACTTAAGAGGTTATAAACCGTGACACTGCTACTGAAGAGGTTATAAACCCTGACACTGCTACTGAAGAGGTTATAAACCCTGACACTGCTACTGAAGAGGTTATAAACCCTGACACTGTTACTGAAGAGGTTATAAACCCTGACACTGCTACTGAAGAGGTTATAAACCCTGACACTGCTACTGAAGAGGTTATAAACCCTGACACTGCTACTGAAGAGGTTATAAACCCTGACAGAGGTTATAAACCCTGACAGAGGTTATAAACCCTGACACTGTTACTGAAGAGGTTATAAACCCTGACACTGCTACTGAAGAGGTTATAAACCCTGACACTGTTACTGAAGAGGTTATAAACCCTGACACTGCTACTGAAGAGGTTATAAACCCTGACACTGCTACTGAAGAGGTTATAAACCCTGACACTGCTACTGAAGAGGTTATAAACCCTGACACTGCTACTGAAGAGGTTATAAACCCTGACACTGCTACTGAAGAGGTTATAAACCCTGACACTGCTACTGAAGAGGTTATAAACCCTGACACAGGTTATAAACCCTGACAGAGGTTATAAACCCTGACACTGTTACTGAAGAGGTTATAAACCCTGACACTGCTACTGAAGAGGTTATAAACCCTGACACTGCTACTGAAGAGGTTATAAACCCTGACACTGCTACTGAAGAGGTTATAAACCCTGACACTGCTACTGAAGAGGTTATAAACCCTGACACTGCTACTGAAGAGGTTATAAACCCTGACACTGCTACTGAAGAGGTTATAAACCCTGACACTGCTACTCAAGAGGTTATAAACCCTGACACTGCTACTGAAGAGGTTATAAACCCTGACACTGTTACTGAAGAGGTTATAAACCCTGACACTGGTACTGAACTCTTAGTCGCTGAGGGCGTGTGTCTCAAATTGCACCATATTGGATCTTGGGCTAAAGTAGTGCACTACATCGGGAATAGGGTGCCACTTTGGGACCTTATAACACAGTCTGTAAGTCTGAATATAAAATAAAAATAATACTTGATAGTACTGTGTAATTATGGATATATTTATGAATGAAAATATATTTTGGAAAATATCCGGGTGGTATTGGTTACGTTTATACCAAACATGGTATTTTTATTTTATTCAGTGACAGATTACATAATTATGTCGGATGCCAACTTTTTCCCTATTTAGTTTATTATTTATTATTTATTTATTACGCTACTTTTGTCAAAGGTCCATAGGGTCCTATTTAGGGAGCACAATAGGATTCTATAAGAAGCTGCTTGGGATGGAGGAGGAGTGAAATCCCAACTCTGCTTTTTGGCGTGAGCCAACAGTGCCAGCATTAGGATATTACTCAGGGATTGTCGTCACGGTGCACTTGCCAAATTACACTAATGTCTTAATGAGGGCAGAGAGGGAGAAGGAGAGAGATATGAGTGTGAAGAGAGAGAGAGAGAGAGTGAGGGGAGAGAGAAAGGAGAAAAAGAAAGAGAGGCATACTGAACACTACTTCCTCTCTGGCAATCACAGCAGGTTAAGGTACATGACATCATATCATCATGGTTTACTGCCTCAACCATCTCTCTCTCTCTCTCTCTACCTCCCTCTCTCTCTCTCTCTCTCTACCTCCCTCTTCTCTCTTCTACCTCCCTCTTCTCTACTACTATCATCTCTCTCTCTCTCTCTACCTCCCTCTTCTCTAACTATCATCTCTCTCTCTCTCTCTACCTCCCTCTTCTCTAACTATCATCTCTCTCTCTCTCTCTACCTCCCTCTTCTCTAACTATTCTCTCTCTCTCTACCTCCCTCTTCTCTAACTATTCTCTCTCTCTCTACCTCCCTCTTCTCTAACTATTCTCTCTCTCTCTACCTCCCTCTTCTCTAACTAGTATTCTCTCTCTATATATATAGTTTTTCCTCTAATACTGGACAGCTTGCATAAACAGGATCCAATATCTTGGCCCTGGGATTTGATGGACAATTACTCACACAAAGACTGATGGAGCAGATAGTATACGGACCCCGTATGGTACTATGGTGTACCATTAGCCATTCACCAACATTTAAGGTTTGAATGGGGACCCCCGTTGGCAGAATGTCCACTGTCTGTTCCTCTAGTGATGTCAATTATGATTCTCTCCACCTAAACTTTATCCATTAGCTATATGAGTGAACGGGATACAGGGTGGGCAGCCGAACCAAATAACCAAAGCCATTTCCAGTCATGTAGGACTATAATGTGTGTGTGTGTGTGGTTCACTGTAGAGAAAGGAGGGACGGATTGGGATGCGAACGCTGACAGATTGGCTGGAAGGACTAGTTATCCAGCTGGACCACCCTCAGAGAAGACACAAGGATTTTTGGGGGGTTTCTGCAGTCAAATCTCTGCGCCTCTGGCAACCGAACAAACAATGTCCCATTGCTCACTATGTCAGCAGTTCAATTCTTAGTTTATACCTTGTTGAGAGAAATTAAAACTTAAAATGAATAAACCTAAATTCCAATGAAACATTTTCTGATTTTTTAATTTAAATAGAATTGGCCCTAACCCTGTTATCATAAGTATGTCTTAGCTCCATAACTGGGTCAACGATAAGACATTTTCCATACTAGTAACTGATCTGTAACTAAGACAGACTGTTTTCCTCCTTAGAAAATGATGCTGTTATTTCCCCCACAACACAGCTCTGCACCTCGTTTGGTGTGAAATAATTTAGCTAACGAACCCTTCCCATTATGCAGCCAGAACTTAGTAGGTCTTCACTGAATATCATGAAATCTAAAGGAGAAGGAAGTCAAAATAAAACATCAAAGAGAGAATAAATAAATAAATCATCATCATCGGCAACAAAAACAACACAAACAACAAACAACGATAGAGAGAGGGAGAGAGAGAGAGACAGAGAGAGAGAGAGAGAGAGAGAGAGAGAGAGAGAGAGAGAGAGAGAGAGAGAGAGAGAGAGAGAGAGAGAGAGACAGAGAGAGAGAGAGAGAGAGAGAGAGAGAGAGAGAGAGAGAGAGAGAGAGAGAGAGAGAGAGAGAGAGAGAGAGAGAGAGAGAGAGAGAGAGAGAGACAGAGAGAGAGAGAGAGAGAGAGAGAGAGAGAGAGAGAGAGAGGAGAGAGAGAGAGAGAGAGAGACAGAGAGAGAGAGAGAGAGAGAGAGAGAGAGAGAGAGCAGAGAGAGAGAGAGAGGGAGAGAGGAGAGAGAGAGAGAGAGACAGAGAGAGAGAGAGAGAGAGAGACAGAGAGAGAGAGAGAGAGAGCCTGGTCAAAGTGGTTTTACTGTACAGTACTTCCGTAGTGACCCCTCCTGTCTCAGCCTCCAGTATTTATGCTGCAGTAGTTTATGTGTCGGGGGGCTAGGGTCAGTTTGTTATATCTGGAGTACTTCTCCTGTCCTATTCGGTGTCCTGTGTGAATCTAAGTGTTGGTTCTCTAATTCTCTCCAATTCTTCTCTTTCAGTTTCTCTCTCTCGGAGGACCTGAGCCCTAGGACCATGTCCCAGGACTACCTGACATGAGGACTCCTTGCTGTCCCCAGTCCACCTGGCCATGCTCCTGCTCCAGTTTCAACTGACCTGAGCCCTAGGACCGTGCCCCAGGACTACCTGACATGAAGGCTCCTTGCTGTCCCCAGTCCTCCTGACTGTGCTGCTGCTCCAGTTTCAACTGTTCTGCCTTATTATTATTCGACCATGCTGGTCATTTATGAACATTTGAACATCTTGGTCATGTTCTGTTATAATCTCTACCCGGCACAGCCAGAAGAGGACTGGCCACCCACATAGCCCGGTTCCTCTCTAGGTTTCTTCCTAGGTTTTGGCCTTTCTAGGGAGTTTTTCCTAGCCACTGTGCTTTTACACCTGCATTGTTTGCTGTTTGGGGTTTTAGGCTGGGTTTCTGTACAGCACTTTGAGATATCAGCTGATGTACGAAGGGCTATATAAATAAATTTGATTTGATTTGATTTGAGTTAATAAACTGACTACAGTGTGGACAGAGGTACTATAGAAGCAGTAGTCCGTGTCACTTAAATCCCGAGACCTCAGACTTAGTTTTACCAGGAGAACAACTTCTAAAATGACAGTTTGTTTTTTAAGTTGTTGGGTTCAATCGTTGTTGCTCAGGACAAATCTGAAATGCCAATACTTCTTTTATAACAGTAATAGGAAAATAAGTAAATAAAGACAGTCAGTGGGACGACTGAGATAGTTCACATACAAAACAACAACAAAAAGTAATTAAATACCACTTCAACTCAATCATGTTGACCGAAACTCAGACTGGCTAAGTTTCCTACCTTATCTCCATTTACCAGAGTATTGTACATCTGGGAAGATATTAACAATCCAAAATGAAGAAAGAATTCAATTTTTCTAAGCTACTATCTGGTAGATGACTATAATAGAAAAGACCGGAACATTTGATGATGTTGTATCATCTGTTAAAGTATGTCTCCATTGCACACGGCTCTATCTTTGGTTGTTAACTATGAGGAGAACCACCAGAAACTGCAGAGAGGTGAGGGAGACAGAGGGGGAGAGAGAGAGAGAGAGAGGGGGGGCAAGAGAGGGAAGAGAGACAAGGAGAAAGAGAGAGAGAGAGAGAGAGAGAGAGAGAGAGAGAGAGAGAGAGAGAGAGAGAGAGAGAGAGAGAGAGAGAGAGAGAGAGAGAGAGAGAGAGAGAGAGAGACAGAAAGAGAAAGAGAGAGAGAGAGAGAAAGAAAGAGAGGGAGGGGGAGAGAGAGACACAGAGAGAGAGAGAGAGAGAGAGACATAAAGAGAGAGAGGGGGAGAGAGAGAGAGGAGAGAGAGAGAGGGGGAGAGACAGAAAGAGAGAGAGAGGAGAGAGAGTTGGGGGGGGAGAGAGAGAGAGAGAGAGAGAGAGAGAGAGAGAGAGACAGAGAGAGAGAGAGAGAGAGAGAGAGAGAGACAGAGAGACAGAGAGACAGAGAGAGAGAGAGAGAGACACAGAGAAACAGAGAGACAGAGAGACAGAGAGAGAGAGACACAGAGAGACAGAGACAGAGATAGAGAGAGAGCGATGTTGGCAGAGAACCAGGCTTGATGTTATTCAGCCACCCACTCTGCTGTCTTCCTTCTCCTCAGTGTCAGCAAGGTGAGTCAAGATGAGACACAGGAAGAGCAGAAGAGGGATTAGTTGTTTTGAAGAGTATTGATTAGAAAATTAGAGCTAGATCCAGGATTTACCAATGGATCTTGTATAAGACTATCTTGTGGATATACCAGCTCATACACATAGCTTTGTTTCGTCTTTAGTTGACTTGTACAAAGTCAAGCACATTGGTAGAGTGGGAGTTGGTGACATCGAACAATTCTGCCTGCCTGGGATTCCATTTGTTTTTTTTCTCCAAATAAGAAAGGACATTTTTTTGCCCGTTGACCGTTTGGTTGATCTTTCTAACATTCCACCAAAGATGCATATATTTATCATGCAGAGCTGACAGAAACAACAGAGTCTACACAGCTACATTTCAACTGGAATCGTTTAAGTGAAATGTTCCACACTGTCACGTTTTGACCTTTACTTCCTTTGTATGGTCAGGGTATGAGTTGGGGTGGGCAGTCTGTCTTTGTTTTAGTATGGTCAGGGTATGAGTTGGGGTGGGCAGTCTGTGTTTGTTTTAGTATGGTCAGGGTATGAGTTGGTTGTCTCTGATTGAGAATCATACTGAGGTAGCCTTTTCCACTTGTGTTTCGGCGGGGGGTTGTTTATTGTCTGTTCTGTGTGTGTTGCACCTAGACGGAGCTGTTTTCGTTTGTTCTCTTTTGTTACTTTTCTATTTAGTGTTCAGTTCAGTTTATTGTTGGTCTGACATTTCTTACTCCTCGTCAGAGGAGGACGAAGACGAACGTTACACTTATCTTCTCTGAGGCAGAGTCTGTTAGCCAACTGTCCAGGGTACCGATCTGCTTACCTCTCAAGAGAACCTGGGACCATTACACACACCTTATCTTCTCTGAGGCAGAGTCTAGCCAACTGTCCTTACCGACCTGCTTACCTCAGGAGGCTAACGTTCTGGACCATTACACACACCTTATCTTCTCTGATGCAGAGTCTAGCCAACTGTGGTCTGACCGATCTGCTCACCTCTCAAGAGGCTAACCTCGGGACCATTACACACACCTTATCTTCTCTGAGGCAGAGTCTAGCCAACTGTCCTTACCGATCTGCTTACCTCTCAGGAGGCTAACCTCTGGACCATTTAAAACATAAGGATGTGTATATCCTGCCTTGTGAGTGTAACATTCGTCTTCGCCATCCTCAGTATTAATTAGACAATGAACTGGAAACGAGCTGTTTCAAATTTGATGTCAAATGTTCAGTGGAAGTTTCACTAGCCAGATTGACATTTTAACCAAAATGTTTTAGTTTTTTTCCTGATTTGACATTTAGATTTGAATAATTAATTAATTTTCCATGTTGGAATGGTTTTTAATAATTGTTTTGATAACTGGTGATATAATACAGTCCCTAATCTAATGCCACCGTGATTACAACCATTAGATAGAGATGGATAAATTACGTAATGAGATTAATGAGGTAACATCTCACACTTCAGATCTCAGAACCTGGGATTTTTTTCTTCTCACATATCCATCCGTCTTGTGCGACATGAACATGAATCGTGAATTAGCACTTTGTTCGAGTGCAAATGATCTTCACCATCGGCAGATTCTCTGTGACAAATCAAAGGGAAATAAGTTAGTTGTGCCATGCAACTCCCCCCCAACCCCTCCCCCCACCAAGCCCCCAACCCCCTCCCCACGCTTTTTTCCACTTCCACTTCTAACGGATCTGGGCCGGCTCAGTTGAGAATAGAACACCTTGAAAGGAAAAGATCTAAAAGTTATTTCTCTGAGGAGGAAGTACAGAACAAAGACTCTATTATCAGGCCTGTCTTCATTCTGCCCCTCTCATTCTCATTCCAACCGTGCTCTGGGATCCCTTGTCTCCACTCCCAATCTCTATTCAAGATCCACTGTGTCTCCGCATCTTGTCTTGGCTTCCTGATCACTGAACTCTGGTCTCGTCTCTCTCTCATCTGTGACCCGGAAACTGATAAGTGGCCGAAGAGTGTGTCAATTCTTTAGAAGACAAAAGAAAGACCCTTCTTCGGTAGCCTCCTTTTGGCAAGGAAGCACAAGTGTATCCCACCAGGAATAATTTTGATATCTGCCACACCCCCCTTTTAAATCAGCTGTTGAATTGTCTGAGGAGAAAAGCCTGCAAACATTTTAAAATAATATTCTACTTATCTTTTTTTTTATTTATCTATAAAAATGTCTCGCTCAACTAATTTCATTTGTTTGAATCACTTTATGTATCTATTTTGGGATCCCTCCCCTGTAAATGTAATTTGCCTGTTGACGTGCGAGTGGAGAAGAAGCTCTCTGTCACGTTCGTTATAATAAGTGGACCAAAGCGCAGCGTGATCTGGGTTCCACATCTTTTTCTTACTAAGTGAAACTCACAGCAAAACAAAACAATAAATCTCAAAACTAAACGTGACACTAACAATAGTTCTCACAGGCAACTATACATAGTCAAGATCCCACAAAGCACAAAGGGGAAATGGCTGCCTAAATATGATCCCCAGTCAGAGACAACGATAAACAGCTGTCTCTGATTGGGAACCATACCAGGCCACATAGAAATATAACATAGAACATAGAAATATAAATCACCTAGATGACCCACCCTAGTCATACCCTGACCTAACCAACATAGAGAATAAAAAGCTCTCTATGGTCAAACAAGCAACATTTTCGTCCACGTTCCCTCACCTCGTCGCCTCTCCTCGATTACCTTTGACCTTTTTCAAAAGGAGGCAAGAGGGGATGGAGGATGGAAGAGAGAGGATGGAGGAAAGAGGACGCAGGAGAGAGGGAATGGAGGAGAGAGAGGATGGAGGATGGAAGCGAGAGAGGATGGAGGAGAGAGGACGCAGGAGAGAGGGGATAGAGGAGAGAGGACGCAGGAGAGAGGGAATGGAGGAGAGAGAGGATGGAGGATGGAGGAGAGAGGATGGAGGAGAGAGGACGCAGGAGAGAGGGGATGGAGGAGAGAGATTGGAGGAGAGAGGACGCAGGAGAGAGGGGATGGAAGAGAGAGAGGATGGAGGATGGAGGAGAGAGGATGGAGGAGAGAGGACGCAGGAGAGAGGGGATGGAGGAGAGATAGGATGGAAGAGAGAGGATGGAGGAGAGAGGATGGAGGAGAGAGAGGATGGAGGAGAGAGAGGATGGAGGAGAGAGGACGCAGGAGAGAGGGGATGGAGGAGGGTGAGGATGGAGGATGGAGGAGAGAGGATGGAGGACAGAGAAGATGGAGGATGGAGGAGAGAGGATGGAGGAGAGAGGATGGAGAGAGGAAGGAGGAGAGAGAGGATGGAGGATGGAGGAGAGAGGATGGAGGAGAGAGAGGATGGAGGATGGAGGAGAGAGGATGGAGTAGAGAGGATGGAGGAGAGAGGATGGAGGAGGTGAGAAAATCTTATTGAGAAAAAGCCCCAGACTGTATTGTTAAATACCGCAGCCTCATCCCCCTGTAGAATAGGCCTCACCTCATCCCCCCTGTAGAATAGGCCTCACCTCATCCCCCTGTAGAATAGGCCTCTCCTCATCCCCCTGTAGAATAGGCCTCACCTCATCCCCCTGCAGAATAGGCCTCTCCTCATCCCCCTGTAGAATAGGCCTCACTTCATACCCCAGTAGAATAGGCCTCACCTCATCCCCCCTGTAGAATAGGCCTCTCCTCATCCCCCTGTAGAATAGGCCTCACTTCATCCCCCAGTAGAATAGGCCTCACCTCATCCCCCTGTAGAATAGGCCTCACCTCATCCCCCAGTAGAATAGGCCTCTCCTCATCCCCCTGTAGAATAGGCCTCACCTCATCCCCCAGTAGAATAGGCCTCACCTCATCCCCCTGTAGAATAGACCTCACCTCATCCCCCTGTAGAATAGGCCTCACTTCATCCCCCTGTAGAATAGACCTCACCTCATCCCCCTGTAGAATAGACCTCACCTCATCACCCCTGTAGAATAGGCCTCACCTCATCCCCCTGTAGAATAGACCTCAACTCATCCCCCCTGTAGATTCGACCTCACCTCATCACCCCTGTAGAATAGGCCTCACCTCATCCCCCTGTAAAATAGGCCTAACCTCATCCCCCCTGTAGAATCGACCTCACCTCGTCACCCCTGTAGAATCGACCTCACCTCATCCCCCCTGTAGATTCAACATCACCTCATCCCCCTGTAGAATAGGCCTCACCTCATCCCCCTGTAGAATAGACCTCACCTCATCCCCTGTAGAATAGGCCTCACCTCATCCCCCTGTAGAATAGGCCTCACCTCATCCCCCTGTAGAATAGGCCTCACCTCATCCCCCTGTAGAATAGGCCTCACCTCATCCCCCTGTAGAATAGGCCTCACCTCATCCCCCCTGTAGAATAGGCCTCACCTCATCCCCTGTATAATCGACCTCACCTCATCACCCCTGTAGAATCGACCTCACCTCATCACCCCTGTAGAATAGGCCTCACCTCATCCCCTGTAGAATAGACCTCACCTCATCCCCTGTAGAATCGACCTCACCTCATCACCCCTGTAGAATAGACCTCACCTCATCCCCCTGTAGAATAGGCCTCACCTCATCCCCTGTAGAATATGCCTCACCTCATCCCCCTGTAGAATAGGCCTCACCTCATCCCCCTGTAGAATAGGCC
>NC_068454.1:3395124-3475124 GCF_023373465.1 Oncorhynchus keta | reverse complement strand
CCACCATCCACTACCACCATCCACCATCCACCATCCACTATCACCATCCACTATCCACCATCCACCATCCACTACCACCATCCACCATCCACCATCCACCATCCACCATCCACCATCCACTACCACCATCCAATATCAACATCCACCATCCACCATCCAATATCAACATCCACCATCCACCATCCAATATCAACATCCACTACCACCATCCACCATCCACTACCACCATCCACCATCCACTACCACCATCCAATATCAACATCCACCATCCACCATCCACCATCCAATATCAACATCCACCATCCACCATCCACCATCCACCATCCACCATCCACCATCCACCATCCAATATCAACATCCACCATCCACCATCCACCATCCAATATCAACATCCACCATCCACCATCCACCATCCACTACCACCAACCACCATCCACCATCCACTATCCACCATCCACCATCCACCATCCACTACCACCATCCACCATCCACCATCCACCATCCACCATCCACCATCCACCATCCAATATCAACATCCACCATCCACCATCCACCATCCACTACCACCAACCACCATCCACCATCCACTATCCACCATCCACTACCACCATCCACCATCCACCATCCACCACCACCATCCACCATCCACCATCCACCATCCACCATCCACCATCCACCACTATCCACCATCCACTATCACCATCCACCATCCACCATCCACCATCCACCATCCACCACTATCCACCATCCACCATCCACCATCCACCATCCACCATCCACCATCCACCATCCACCACCATCCACCATCCACCATCCACCATCCACCATCCACCATCCACCATCCACCATCCACTATCCACCATCCACCACTATCCATCCATCCACTATCCACCATCCCATCCACCATCCACCATCCACCATCCACCATCCACTATCACCATCCACTATCCACCATCCACCATCCACCATACCACCATCCACCATCCACATATCACCATCCACCATCCACCATCCACCATCCACCATCCACTACCACCATCCACTACCACCATCCACCATCCACTATCACCATCCACCATCCACTATCACCATCTCCACTACTACCATCCACTACCACCATCCACCATCTACCTCCACTACCACCATCCACTACCACCATCCACTACCATACCACCATCCTACCACCACCATCCACCATCCACCATCCACCATCCACCTATCACCATCACTACCACCATCCACCATCACTACCATCCACCATCCACCATCACCACCACTATCCACCATCCACTCCACCATCCACCATCCACCATCCACTATCACCATCCACCATCCACCATCCACTATCCACCATCCACCATCCACCATCCACCACCACCATCCACCATCCACTATCATCCACCATCCACTACCACCATCCATCCACCATCACCATCCACCCACCATCCACCATCATCCATCCACCATCCACTATCACCATCCACCATCCATCCACCATACCACCATCCACTACCACCACCATCCACCATCCACTATCACCATCCACTATCACCATCCACCATCCACCACCACCATCCACCATCCACTACCACCATCCACTACCACCATCCACCATCCACCACCATCCACCATCCACCATCACCATCCATACCACCATCCACTACCACCATCCACCATCCACCTACTACCACCATCCACTATCCACCATCCACTACCACCATCCACTATCCACCATCCACTACCACCATCCACTACCACCTACCACCATCCACTACCACCATCCACTACCACCATCCACCATCCACCATCCACCACCACCATCACACTACCATCCACCACTACCACCATCCACCATCCACCATCCACTATCACCATCCACTATCCACCATCCACTACCATCCACCACCATCCATCCACCATCCACCATCCACTATCCACCATCCACCATATCACCACTCCACCATCCACCATCCACCATCCACCACCATCCACCATCCACCATCCACTACCACCATCCACCATCCACCATCCACTATACCACCATCCATCCACCATCCACACTACCACCATCACCATCCACTACCACCATCCACCATCCACTACCACCATCCACTACACCATCCATCCACATCCACCATCCACCATCACCATCCACCACCATCCACTATCACCATCCACCACCATCCACCATCCACCATCCACCATACCACCACCATCCACCATCCCACCATCCACTACCACCATCCACTACCACCATCCACTACCACCATCCACCATCCAATATCAACATCCACCATCCACCATCCACCATCCACTACCACCATCCACTACCACCATCCACCACCATCCACCATCCACTACCACCATCCACTACCACCATCCACCATCCACTATCCACCATCCACTACCACCATCCACCATCCACCATCCACTATCACCATCCACCATCCACCATCCACTATCACCATCCACCATCCACCATCCATCCACCATCCATACCACCACCATACCACCATCCACTATCCACCATCCACTACCACCATCCACCATCCACTATCACCATCCACCATCCACCATCCACCACCATCCACTACATCCACCATCCACCACCACCACACATCCACTACCACCATCCACTACCACCATCCACTATCCACCATCCACTACATCACATCACCCATCCACCACCATCCACACCATCCACCACTATCACCATCCACCATCCACCATCCACTACCACCATCCACACCATCCACCATCCACCATCACCAACCACTATCACCACCATCCACCATCTACCATCCATACCACCATCCACCATCACCACCACCACCATCCACCACCATCCACCATCCACCATCCACCATCCACCTACCACCATCCACCACCATCCACCACCATCCACCACATACCACCATCCACCACCACCACACTCCACTACCACCATCCACTACCATCCACCCATCCACTCCACCACCATCCACCATCCACTACCACCATCCACTACCCACCATCCACTACCACCATCCACTCCACCATCCACCACTACATCACCATCCACTATCCACCATCCACCACCATCACCACCACCATCCACCACCATCCACCACCATCCACCTATACATACACCATCCACCATCCACCATCCACCATCCACTATCCACCATCCACCATACACCACCACCATCCACCACTACCACCACCATCCACTACCACCATCCACTACCACCATCCACCATCCACTATCACCATCACTACCATCCATCCACTACCACCACCATCCACCATCCACTACCACCATCCACCATACCACCATCCACTACCATCCACCATCCACTACCACCATCCACCATACTCCACCATCCACACCACCACCATCCACCATCCACTACCACCATCCACTATCTACCATCCACCATCCACCACCATCCACTACACATCCACCATCCACTACCACCATCCACTATCCACTATCACCATCCACTACCACCATCCACTACCACCATCCCATCCACCATCCACTATCACCATCCACTATCCACACCATCCACTACCACCATCCACCACCACCATCCACCACCATCCACCATACCACTACCACCATCCACCATCATCCACACTATCCACACCATCCACTACTACCACCACCATCCACTACCACCATCCACTACCACCATCCACTACCATCCACTCCACTACATCATCCACTATCACCATCTACCACCATCCACTATCACCATCCACTACCACCATCCACCATCCACCATCCACCATCCACTACCACCATCCACCATCACCATCCACCATCCACCACCATCCACCATCCACCACCATACCACCACCATCCACTACCACTACCACCATCCACTATCACCATCCATCCACTATCACCCACTACCACCATCCACTATCACCATCCACTATCACCATCCACTACCACCATCTACACCATCCACCATCCACTACCATCCACTATCACCCACCATCCACCACATCCACATCCACATCCACATCCACCATCCACTATCACCATCCACCATCCACCATCCACTATCACCACTACCACCATCCACTACTACCACCATCCACCATCCACTACCATCCATCCATCCACCATCCACTACCACCACCATCCATCCACTACCATACCACCATCCACTACCACCATCCACTACCCACTACCACCATCCACTACCATCCACCATCCACACCACCACCACCTACCACCATCCACCATCCACCACCATCACTACTACCATCCACTACCACCATCCACCATCCACCATCCACTCCACCATCCACTATCACCATCCACCACCATCCACTACCACCACTACCACCATCCACTATCACCATCCACTATCCACCATCCACTATCACCATCCACTACCACCATCCACCATCCACTACTACCATCCACTACCACCATCCACTATCATCTACTACTATCACATCCACCATCCATCCACCATCCACTATCACCACCATCCACCACTATCATCACCATCCACTACTACCATCACTACCACCATCCTACTACCACCATCCACTACCACCACTACCATCCATACCACCATCCACTCATCCACTATCCACTATCACCATCCACTACCACCATCCACCATCACACTACTATCACCATCTACACCATCCACCATCCACCATCCATCCACTATCCACCATCCACCATCCACTATCACCACACCATACTACCACCATCCACCATCCACTACATCCACCATCCACCATCACACCATCCACCATCCACCATCCACTATCACCATCCACTATCCACCATCCACATCCACTACCACCATCCACCACCACCATCCACCATCCACCATCCACCATCCACCACCACCATCCACCACCACCATCCACCATCCACATCCACCACCATCCACCATCCACTACACCATCCACTATCCACCATCCACCATCCACTACCACCATCCACTACACCATCCACCATCCACCATCCACCACTACCATCCACATCCACCATCCACTATCCACCATCCACCATCCACCATCCACTATCCACCATCCACCATCCACCATCCACCATCCACTACCACCTACCATCCACTATCACCATCCACATCCACCATCACCATCACCATCCACTATCTCACCATCCACTACCACCATCACCCACTCCACCACTACCACCATCCACTACCACCATCCACCACCATCCACTACCACCATCCACATCCACCACCATCCACTCCACTATCACATCCACTATCCACACCATCCACCATCCACTATCACCATCCACATATCACCATACCACCATCCACCACCATCCACTATCACCATCCACCATACACCACTACTATCACCATCCATCACCATCCACTACCACCATCCACTACCACCACCTACCACCACTACCACCATCCACTATCACCATCTCTACCATCTACCACCATCCACCACTATCACCCCACCACCATCCACCACCATCCACCATCCACTATCACCATCCACCATCACATACTACCACCATCCACCATCCACTATCACCATCCACTCCACTATCACCATCCACCACCACCATCCACATCCACCATCCACTACCACCATCCACCATCCACTACCACCATCCACTACCACCATCTACCACCATCCACTACCACCATCTACACCATCCACTACCACCATCCACCATCCACCATCCACTACCACCATCCACATATCCACCATCCACTATCACCATCCACTATCCACCATCCACTACCACCATCCACTACCACCATCCACTATCACCATCTACTACTACCATCCACTATCACCATCCACCACCACCATCACCACATCACTATACCCACCATCCACCATCACACCCACCATACCACCATCCACTATCACCATCACTACTACCATCCACTACCACCATCATCCACCATCCACCATCACTACCACCATCCACTATCTACCATCCACCATCCATCATTCCTACCACCATCCACCATACCATCACCATCCACTATCACCATCCACATCCACCACCATCCACCATCCACCATCCACTATCACCATCCACATCCATCCTACCACCATCCACCATCACCATCCACCATCCACCATCCACCATCACCATCTACACCATCCACCATCCACCATCCACTATCACCATCCACTATCACCATCCACTACCACCATCCACTACCACCATCCACTATCCACCATCCACTACCACCATCCATCCACTACCACCACCTATCACCATCCACTCACCATCCACCACCATCCACCACTACCACCATCCACCACCATCACCATCCACTATCACCATCCACCATCCACCATCCACTATCACCATCCACTATCACCATCTACCACCATCCACCATCCACTACCATCCACCATCACACATCACTACCACCATCCATCCACTATCTACTATCACCATCCACCATCCACCATCCACTATCATCCACTACCACACCATCCACCATCACCATCCACTACCACCATCCACTATCCACCATCACTACACCATCCACCACCATACCACATCCACTATCTACACCTACTCCACCATCCACTACCACCATCTACCACTACCACCATCCACCATCCACTACCACCCATCTACCATCCATCTACCATCCACTATCACCACCATCCACTATCACCACCATCCACCATCCACCATCCACTATCACCATCCACTATCCACCATCACTCCACTACCACTACCATCCACTATCACCATCTCCACCATCACCATCCACCATCTACACCATCCACTACCACCATCCACTATCACCATCCACCATCCACTACCACCATCCACCATCATCCACCATCCACTATCACCATCCACCATCCACTATCCACTACCACCATCCACCATCCACCATCCACTCCACTACCATCTACCACCACTCCATCACCATCCACCATCCACTACCACCATCCACTATCCACCATCACCATCCACACCATCCACTACCACCATCCACTATCCACTACCACCATCCACCATCCACCATCCACCATCCACTACCACCATCCACCATACCACCACCATCCACTATCCACCATCCACTACACCACCATCCACCATCCACCACCATCCACCACCATCCACATCCACTACACCATCCACTACCATCCTACCATCCACCATCCACTACTACCACCATCCACTACCATCCACTACCTACTACCATCCATCCACCATCCACCACCATCCACTATCACCACCACTACCACCATCCACCATCCACTACCACCATCCACCATCCACTACCACCATCCTACTCCACTACATCCACATCCACTACCACCATCACCATCCACTCCACTACCACCACTACCACCATCCACTACCACCATCCACCATCCACCATCCACCATCACTATCACCATCCACCTACCATCCACCATCCACTACCACCACCATCCACTACCACCACCATCCACCATCCACTACCACCATCCACTACCACCATCCACCATCCACTACCACCATCCACCATCCACTATCACCATCCACTACCACCATCCACTATCACCATCCACTATCCTACCACCATCCACTACCACCATCCACTATCCACCATCCACTACCACCATCCACCCACCATCCCACCATCCACCACTACCATCCACATCCACCATCCACTATACCACCATCCACTACCACCATCCACCATCCACTATCACCATCCACCATCCACCATCCACCATCCACTACCACCATCCACTACCACCATCCACCATCCACCATCCACTATCACCATCCACCATACTCCACCATCCACCATCCACCTACCACCATCCACCATCCACATACCACCATCCACTACCACCATCCACCATCCACTACCACCATCCACCATCCACCACCATACCACCATCCACTATCCACCATCCACTACCACCATCCACTATCACCACCATCCACCATCCACTATCACCATCCACCACCATCCACCATCCACCATCCACCATCCACTACCACCATCCACTATCACTATCCACCATCCACACTACCACCATCCACTATCACCATCCACCATCACCATCCACTATCCACCATCCACTACCACCATCCACTATCACCATCCACTACCACCACCACTACCACCATCCACTATCACCATCCACTCACCATCCACTATCACCATCCACCATCCACCACACTACCACCATCCACCATCCACTACCACCATCTACCACCATCACCATCCACTATCACCATCCACTATCCACCATCCACTACCACCATCTACCACTATCACCATCCACCATCCATCCACCTCCACCACCATCCACATCCACTACTCCACCATCCACTCCACCATCCACTATCACCATCCACTACCACCATCCACCATCCACTACCACCATCCACTACCACCACCATCCACCATCCACCATCCACTACCACCATCCACTATCCACCATCCACTCACCATCCACCATCCACATCCACTATCACCATCCACTACCACCATCCACCATCCACTACCACCATCCATCCACCATCCACCATCCACTACCACCATCCACTATCCACCATCACCATCCACCATCCACCACCACCATCCACTATCACCATCCACCATCCACTACCACCATCCACTACCACCATCCACCATCCACTATCACCATCCACTACCACCACTACCATCCATCCACTACCACCATCCCACCATCCACTATCACCATCCACCATCCACCATCCACTATCACCATCCACTATCACCATCCACCATCCACCATCCACTACCACCATCCACTATCCACCATCCACCACCACCATCCACTACCACCATCCACTACTACCATCCACTCCACCATCCACTATCACCATCCACTACCACCATCCACTACCACCATCCACCATCCACCACCATCCACCATCCACTACCACCATCCACTACCACCATCCACCATCCACTACCACCATCCACTACCACCATCCACTATCACCATCCACCATCCACTACCACCATCCACCATCACCACCATCCACTACCACCACTACCACCATCCACTACCACCATCCACTATCACCATCCACCATCCACATCCACATCCACTCACCATCCACTACCATCACTACCATCCACTATCACCATCCACTATCACCATCCACTACCATCACCATCCATCCACCATCCACTACCACCATCCACCATCCCACCACTCCACCATCCACTATCCACCATCCACTACCACCATCCACCACCATCCACCATCCATACCACCACCATCCACTACCACCATCCACACCACCATCCACCATCCACTATCACCATCCACTACCACCATCCTATCACATCCACTACCACCATCCACTACCACCATCCACCACCACCATCCACTATCACCATCCACCATCCACCACCACCATCCATACCACCATCCACCATCCACTATCCACCATCACCATCCACCACCATCCACTATCACCATCCACTACCACCATCCACTACCACCATCCACTATCACCATCCACCATCCACTACCACCATCCACTATCACCATCACCATCCACTATCACCATCCACCATCACCATCCACTACCACCATCCACCATCCACTATCACCATCCACTATCACCATCCACCATCCACTCACCATCCACTACCACCATCCACTACCACCATCCACCATCCACCACCACCATCCACCATCCACCATCCACCATCCACTACCACCATCCACACCACCATTCACCACCATCCACCATCCACCATACCACCATCCACTATCACCATCCACTACCACCATCCACTATCATCCACCATCATCACCACTACCACCATCCACTACCACCACCATCCACCATCCACCATACCACCATCCACTACCACCATCCACATCCACTATCACCATCCACTACCACCATCCACTACCACCATCCACTACCACCATCCACCATCCACTACCACCATCCACTACTCACCATCCACTACTATCCACCATCCACCATCCACTACCACCATCCACTATCACCATCCACTATCACCATCCACTATCACACCACCATCCTACACCATCCACTACCACCATCCACCATCCACTATCACCATCCACCACCATCCACTACCACCCACCATCCACTACCACCATCCACTACCACCATCCACCATCCACCATCCACACCATCACCATCCACTATCACCCACCACCATCCACTACCACCATCCACTACCACCATCCACTACCACCACACCACCATCCACACACCATCACCATCCACTACCACCATCCATCCACCATCCACTATCACCATCCACCACTATCTACCACCATCCACTACCACCACCACTCCACCATCCATACCACCATACCACCATCCACCACCATCCATCCACCATACCACCATCCATACCACCATCCACTACCACCTACTACCACCATCCACCACTATCCATCCACTATCACCATCCACCATCCACTACCACCATCCACCACCATCCACTATCCACCATCCACTACCACCATCCACCATCCACTCACCACCATCCACTACCACCATCCATCCATCACCACTACCACCATCCACTATCCACCTATCCACTACCACCATCCACTACCCACTATACCACTATCCACCATCCACTATCACCATCCACTACCACCATCCATCTACCACCATCCACTACCACCATCCACTATCACCATCCACTCACCATCCACTACCACCATCCACTACCATCCATCCTACCACCATCCACTACCACCATCCACTATCACCATCCATCCACCATCCACTACCACCATCCACTATCCATCCTCATCCACTACCACCATCCACTACCACCATCCACCATCCACTATACCACCATCCACTACCACCATCCACTACCATCCACCATCCACCATCCACTACCACCATCCACCATCCACTACCACCATCCACATCCACATCCACCATCCACCATCCACTACCACCATCCACTACCACCATCCACCACTACTACACCATCCACCATCCACTACCACCATCACTACTACCCACCATCCACTACCACCATCCACCACACACCATCCACTATCACCATCCACCATCACCACCACCACCATCACCATCACCATCCACCACCACCACCATCCACTACCACCATCCACTACCACCATCCACCACCATCCACTACCACCATCCACACCATCCACCATCCATACCATCCACTACCACCATCCACTATCACCATCCATACCACCATCCACTACCACCATCCACTATCCACCATCCACTACCACCATCCACTACCACCATCCACCATCCACTACCACCATCCACTACCACCATCCACTACCATCCATCCACCATCCACATCTACCACCATCCACCATCCATCCACTACCACCATCCACCACATTCCACTACCACCATCCACCACACCACCATCCACCATCCACTATCACCATCCACCACCACCATCCACCATCCACTACCACTCCACTACCATCCACCACCATCCACCACCATCCACCATCCACTACCACCATCCACTACCACCATCCACCATCCACTACCACCATCCACCATCCACTACCACCATCCACCATCCACTACCACCATCCACTATCACCATCCACCATCCACCATCCACTACCACCATCCACTACCACCATCCACTATCACCATCCACTACCACCATCCACTACCACCATCCACCATTACCACCATCCACTACCACCATCCACTACCACCATCCACCATCCACTACCACCATCCACTACCACCATCCACTACCACCATCCACCATCCACCATCCACTATCACCATCCACTATCACCATCCACTACCACCATCCACCACCATCCACTACCACCATCCACTATCACCATCCACTACCACCATCCACTATCACCATCCACTACCACCATCCACTACCACCATCCACTATCACCATCCACTATCACCATCCACTACCACCATCCACTATCACCATCCACTATCACCATCCACTATCACCATCCACTATCACCATCCACTATCACCATCCACTACCACCATCCACTACCACCATCCACTATCACCATCCACTACCATCCACTACCACCATCCACTACCACCATCCACTATCACCATCCACTACCACCATCCACTATCACCATCCACTACCACCATCCACTACCACCATCCACTATCACCATCCACTACCACCATCCACCATCCACTACCATTATCATCTCCTATCGAGCACCCCTGCTATTCCTTTTGGTATCTACTCTTCAGATGCTTTTACAGCGCATGTTCGTGTTGACTGTAAATACATCTGTATAATTGCCTTTTTAAAAACATTATGCATCTTTCCATATAAGTGCTACATTCTATTCACAACCTCACCGTCATCCAACATGCGTCCAATGTTGAGTAGCATTCCATTTAAAAGAAAACAGCCAAACCCTATTGTATGTATCACAGCAACTCTGGCAGGGGGTGCTGATAATGTCGGGGCCTTGTAGGTGTTGGCATGGTGAGGAATGGAAGACAGAGAATAAAGCCTCTGAAGAATACTAAAATGTTGTTATATGAACTCTCTCTCTCTTTCACTCTCTTTCACTCTCTCTCTCTCTCTCTCTCTCTCTCTCTCTCTCTCTCTCTCTCTCTCTCTCTCTCTCTCTCTCTCTCTCTCTCTCTCTTTCACTCTCTCTTCTCTCTCTCCCTCTCCCTTACCCCCCTCTCTCTCGCTCTCGGGCCCTGACAATATAGAGTCTATTGATTCAGTCACAGTGATTTCCTGCTCATTCAGCATATTACCATCCATCCAACCACAGAATCAGGCCTAAGCCCCATTATTACCAAGTAGGAGACATATGACCAAGATACCATATTAGACCTAAACCCCATTATTACCAAGTTGGATACATGGAACCCCACTCCCTATATAGTGAAGAGTCTGAATTCCACACAAATACACTTGCTGTTATTAGATCATTTTTCTGACACTGAGTCTGCATCCCAATTAACACCTTATTCTCTAGATAGTGCATTTCGTTTGACAAAAGCCCTATGTCTTTCCCTCGTAGCGTAGCGTTCAGTAGCACCCAATGTCGGTACCTGTCTCCACTGAATTAATCAATTAAACTGTGATCGAAATGGCACCCTATTCCATTTATAGTACACTTCTTTAGACCAGAGTCTTATGGGCTTTGGTCAAAGGTAGTGCACTGTGTAGTGACTAAAGAAGTGCAATTTGGGATGCAGTCTGTGTCTGGGAATGAATATTTTATTTTTTTCCTGGTGGAAAAATATTTTGATGTGTGGCGCCGTCCTCAAACAGTCGCATGGCATGTTTCCGCTGTAATAGCTACTGTAAATTGGACAGTGCAGTTAGATTAACAAGAATTTAAGCATTCAGCCGATATAACACACTTATATGTACCTAGATGTTTAAAATCCGTCATATGTTTTTAAATGCATTTGAATCATGGGCCGTCCAGTTTCTAGGAAGTTTTCCCGCTAGCGGGACACCGATCCTTAAGATTAAATCATGTCCGCCTGTGTGCAATCCAAGTGTCACTTGATCTGGCACATGATCTCAGTAAATATACACCTGTTCTGAAAGGCCCCAGTGTCTGCAATACCACAAAGCAAGGGGCATCACCAAGCAAGCGGCACCATGAAGACCAAGGAGCTCTCCAAACAGGTCAGGGATAAAGTTGCGGAGAAGTAAAGATCGGGGTTGGGTTATTAAAAATATCAGAAACTTTGAACATCCCGCGGAGCACCATTAAATCCATTAGTAAAAAATGGAAAGAATATTGCACCATAACAAGCCTGCCAAGAGAGGGCTGCCCACTAAAACTCATGGACCAGGCAAGGGGGACATTAATCAGAAAGACAACAAGAAACAAAAGATAACCCTGAAGGAGCTGCAAAGCTATACAGTGGAGAGTATCTGTCCATAGGATCACTTTAAGCCGTACTTTACGGAAAAGTGTCCAGAAAAAAGACATTGCTTACTGAAAATAATAAGCAAACACGTTTGGTGTTCGCCAAAAGGCATGTGGGAGACTCCCCAAACATATGGAAGAATGTACTCTGGTCAGATGAGACTAAAATTGAGCTTCTTGGCCATCAAAGAAAGCACTATGTCTGGCACACACCCAACACCTCTCATCACCCTGGGAAAACCATCCCCACAGTGAAGCATGGTGGTGGCAGATGTTTTTCATTGACAAAACGCTATATCTGGCACAACCCAACACCTCTCATCACCCCGAGACCCTCACCCTCACAGTGAAGCATGGTGGAGGCAGTATTATGCTGTGGGGATGTTTTTCATCTGCAGGGACTGGGAAACTTGTCCGAATTGAAGGAATGATGGATGACGCTAAATACATGGAAATTCTTGAGGGAAACCTGTTTCAGTCTTCCAGAGATTTGAGACTGGGACGAAGGTTCACCTTCCAGCAGGACAATGACCCTAAGCATACTGCTAAAGCAACACTCGAGTGGTTTAAGGGAACATTTAAATGTCTTGGAATGACCTAGTCAAATTATGCAAGCTCAAGTTTTCTGTTTTCTTGTCTTATTTCTTGTTTGTTTCCAAATGAAACATATTTTGCATCTTCAAAGTGGTAGGCCTGTTGTGTAAGTCAGATGACACAAACCCCCCAAAAATATGTTTTTATTGACCCAGCAGCTGACCAGAACAGAGCTTCGATGATCCTTTATTCCCTGCAGAAAGCCATTGTTGAAATGAAATAGGTAATTAATGCAGGTGAAACAAACTATATAGAACCCTCCGTCTTATTTGGCTAAAAGGATTATGACATCTGATACGGGTCTCAGGAACGTCTCAGTGGTCCCCTGAGCAGTACACTTGAGTTCCACTTTGCGCACCTTACTGTCACTACTGGTGAAGGTTGATGGAATACTCATTGCAGGTGACTTGATTGTCTTTGAGAGCACGAGGGAGATCCCCTCTTGTGCGTTGCGGTGAGCTTGGTTAGGTTTGCACAGAAACGCTGGTCCTGTGAACCATGATGTACTGGTGAGCTGGGAAGCAGGAACCGACCTTGAGTCAGCTGGAATTGTGTTCTGTGGGCACGTCGTGACACTGCTCCGGGCGTGTTGATTTGCGGATGCGTTGGACACTGTTGTGCACATACACGTAGAAATATGTGATCCCATTGTATATGTATCCCAAGACTACTTAACTTCTACTGCGACAGTAAACAATGTCTGGTTTGAGGTCTGCCATTTCTGCAACCAACACTGCTCCACATAGTTCCAGGCAGAGTATGGTAGGCTCAGTTTGAGGGGTTAATTTGGCTTTTCCCCAAAACAGTGCCCCCACTTCCCTTTGTCCGTCTTCATCAGCGGCTCTCATGTACATCACCGCACCGATGGCTCTGTACATTTTGCCTTTGAGAGGGAGATATTAATGTAGGTGCTTGGGAAATTGAGCAACTTCAGATTCTTTAGTGAGTCCCTCCATGCTTTCCATTCTTTCAGCGTTTCTTGGGGGAGTGGTGAATCCCAAATCACAAGTGTCTGAGGAGAGTTCCGGCAGTATGGCTCATCTATGGCCCAGTATGGGTACTGGAGCTACCAGACCCGGGAGGGTCGAAGAGGCTGTTTACCGTTGACAGGGCGTGTGAATGATTTTCTACTGACTGATACTCCGAAGGTAAAGGTGTCTGTTGCTATTTCCCAGCATAAACCAAGTAGTACCAACACTCTTCACCATCCTTCCAGGGCTCTGTGTGGTTGTTTACAAATATATTTTTCATGAAGTTGACAAACTGCTCTTTCATCTCAGGCTTATTGTACAGGCTACGGTGTAGAGAGGCAAGATGGGTGAGTACCTGTGTGCAGTTGTTCAGGAGAGGTGGCCAGGATACTCTGAAAGGGAGCGGAGCTACCCAGCTGTGTGTCTTGTTAATGTAGAACTCTTTGTTCATAGTATTTAAAAAGCCTGTGTCCTCAATGGAGAGAGGTGACTTGTTGTCGTTCTCTGTCCTGTCGAACACTATGTGTTTTAGTTTTGTCTTCAGCTGCTTTGCGCTTCTTGTTTTAGTCTCCTTAAATGTAGACGAAAGCTGTTGCTCCACCTTTTCTTTCAGATGAATGTAACTCTGAAACGGACAGAGGAAGGAGGGCCGTCTGTTTTTCAACACATTCGTTTTCAAGCTGTTCACCATTGGCTTGTGTGTGTTTCCCGGCAATACTTCATCCACTACGACACCGTGTGGTCCAGTGATTTGTTATCTCACTTTATGCACTCTGACAATGTCTCTCCCAAGCAACAGAATGATCTGAGCACTTTGAACGAGCTCTGGAAGGTGGGTGGCCAAAGACTTGAGGTTTTTATTAGTAGTTATTTTTTTTATTTCACCTTTATTTAACCAGTTGAGAACAAGCTCCCAGCGACCAAGATAAAGCAGTGAGACACAAAGAACAACACAGGGTTACACATAAACAAACATACAGTCAATAACACAAAATAAAATAAAAATAGAAAGATATATGTACAGTGTGGGCAAATGTAGAAGAGTAGGAAGGTAGGCAATAAATAGGCCCTAGGGGCGAAAAATAAATACAATTTAGCATTAATACTGGAGTGATAGATGTGCAGATGATGATGTGCAAGAAGAGATACTGGGGTGCAAAAGAGCAAGAGGGTAAGTAATAATATCAAATCAAATCAAATTTTATTTGTCACATACACATGGTTAGCAGATGTTAATGCGAGTGTAGCAAAATGCTTGTGCTTTGGCAGCAGCCACTCAATGTTAGTGGTGGCTGTTTAAGCAGTCTGATGGCCTTGAAATAGAAGCTGTTTTTCAGTCTCTATGTCCCTGCTTTGATGCACCTGTACTGACCTCACCTTCTGGATGGTAGCGGGGTGAACAGGCAGTGGCTCGGGTGGTTATTGTCCTTGATGATCTTTATGGCCTTCCTGTGACATCGGGTGGTGTAGGTGTCCTGGACGGCAGGTAGTTTGCCCCCGGTCTTGCGTTGTGCAGTCCTCACTACCCTCTGGAGAGCCTTACGGTTGTGGTTGCTCCCTGGGAGCAAGACATCCTGGTCCGCGACGGGGCTGGTTTTCTTTTTGTAATCCGTGATTGACTGTAGACACTGCCACATACCTCTTGTGTCTGAGCCGTTGAATTGCCTTGCGGAGGGAATAGCTACACTGTTTTGTATTCGGTCATGTTTCCGTTCACCTTGCCCTGGTTAAAAGCAGTGGTTCACGCTTTCAGTTTCACGCGAATGCAGCCATCAACACACGGTTTCTGGTTTGGGAATGTTTTAATAGACGCTGTGGGTGCCGATGCACTTTCTAATGAACTTGCTTAGCGAATCAGCATATTCGTCAATGTTGTTGTTAGACGCAATGCGGAACATATCCCAATCCACGTGATCGAAGCAGTCTTGAAGCGTGGAATCAGATTGGTCGGACCAGCGTTGAACAGACCTGAGTGCGGGAGCTTCTTGTTTTAGTCTCTGTCTGTAGGCTGGAAGCAACAAAACGGAGTCGTGGTCAGCTTTTCCGAAATGGAGGACGGGGGAGGGCCATATTTGCGTCGCGGAAGTTAGAATAACAATGATCCAGGGTTTTACCAGCCCTGGTTGCGCAATTGATATGCTGATATAATTTAGGGAGTCTTGTTTTCAGATTAGCCTTGTTAAAATCCCCAGCTACAATGAATGCAGCCTCAAGATATGTGGGTTCCAGTTTACATAGAGTCAAATAAAGTTCGTTCAGGGCCATCGATGTGTCTGCCTGGGGGGGAATATATACGGTTGTGATTATAATCTAAGAGAATTTTCAACATTTGTCAACATTTGTCAACATTTGTTTGTGAGGAAATCTAAGTCAGGTGAACAGAAGGACTTGAGTTCCTGTATATTGTTAAGATCACACCACATCTCGTTAATCATAAGTCATACGCCCCCGCCCCTTTTCTTACCAGGAAGATGCTTGTTTCTGTCGGCGCGATGCGTGAAGAAACCAACTGGCTGCACCAATTCCGATAGCATCTCTCGAGTGAGCCATGTTTCCGTGAAGCAAAGAACGTTACAGTCTCTGATGTCCCTCTGGAATGCTACCCTTGCTACCCTTCATCAACCTTGTTGTCAAGAGACTGGACATTGGCGAGTAGTATGCTAGGGAGTGGTGCATGATGTGCCCGTCTCCGGAGCCTGACTAGAAGACCGCTTCGTTTGCCCCTTTTACGGCGACATTGTTTAGGTTCGCCGGCTAGGATCTGATCCATTGTCCTGGTTGGAAGGCAAAACACAGGATCCTCTTCGGGAAACTCATATTCCTGGTTGTAATGATGGTGAGTTGACCATCTGGGGATGAGGTAGTTGGGTGTGCTATTTACAGATTGGCTGTGTACAGGTACAGTGATCGGTAAGCTGCTCAGACAGCCTAATACTTAAAGCTAGTGAGGGAGATATAAGACTCCAGCTTCAGAGATTTTTGCAAATCGTTCCAGTCATTGGCAGCAGAGAACTGGAAGGAAAGGCGGCCAAAGGAAGTGTTGGATTTGGGGATGACCAGTGCAATATACCTGCTGGAGAGTGTGCTACAGGTGGGTGTTGCTATGGTGACCAGTGAGCTGAGATTTAATTTTTTAATTTTAATTTTACCTTTATTTAACCAGGCAAGTCAGTTAAGAACATATTCTTATTTTCAATGACGGCCTGGGAACAGTGGGTTAACTGCCTGTTCAGGGGCAGAACGACAGCTCGGGGGTTTGAACTCGCAACCTTCCGGTTACTAGTCCAACGCTCTAACCACTAGGCTACGCTGAGATAAGGTGGGGCTTTACCAAGCAAAGACTTATAGATGACCCGGAGCCAGTGGGTTTGACAACGGATATGTAGTGAGGGCCAGCCAACGAGAGAATACAGCTCGCAGTGGTGGGTAGTATATGGGACGGATGGCACTGTTATAGACTCCATCCAGTTTGCTGAGTAGAGTGTTGGGGGCTATTTTGTAAATGACATCACCAAAGTCAAGGATCGGTAGGATAGTCAGTTTTACGAGGGTATGTTTGGCGGCATGTTTGAAGGTTGCTTTGTTGCAAAATAGGAAGCCGATTGTAGACTTAATTTTGGTTTGGAGATGCTTAATGTGAGTCTGGAAGGTTTACAGTCTAACCAGACACCTAGGTATTTGTAGTTGTCCACATATTTTAGGTCAGATCCGTCCAGTGTATGCTAGTCAGGTGGGAGGGTGTGGTCAGCAATCGGTTGAAGAGCATGCACTTAGATTTACTAGCATTTAAAAGCAGTTGGAGGCCACGGAAGGAGTGTTGTATGGTGTTGAAGCTCGTTTGGAGGTTTTTTAGTACAGTGTCCATCATTGATATATACAGAGAAAAGAGTCGACCCGAGAATTGAACCCTGTGGTACCCCCATAGAGACTGCCAGAGGTCCGGACAACAGGCCCTCCAATTTGACACACTGAACTCTATCTGGGAAGTAGTTGGTGAACCAGGCGAAGCAGTCATTTGAGAAGGCCAAGGCTGTCGAGTCTGTCGATAAGAATGCGGTGATTGACAAGAGTCGAAAGCCTTAGCCAGGTCGATGAAGACTGCTGCACAGTACAGTATTTTATTGATGGAGGTTATGATATCGTTTGATCATGCCTTGAGCGTGGCGGAGGTGCCCCCATGACCAGCTCAGAAACCAGATTGTATAGGTGAGAATATACAGTGGGATTCGCAATGGTCGGTGATCTGTTTATTAACTTGGCTTTTGAAGGTTTTAGAAAGGCAGGGCAGGATGGATATAGGTCTGTAACAGTTTGGGTCTAGAGGCAGGGCAGGATGGATATAGGTCTGTAACAGTTTGGGTCTAGAGGCAGGGCAGGATGGATATAGGTCTGTAACAGTTTGGGTCTAGAGGCAGGGCAGGATGGATATAGGTCTGTAACAGTTTGGGTCTAGAGGTAGGGCAGGATGGATATAGGTCTGTAACAGTTTGGGTCTAGAGGCAGGGCAGGATGGATATAGGTCTGTAACAGTTTGGGTCTAGAGGCAGGGCAGGATGGATATAGGTCTGTAACAGTTTGGGCCTAGAGTGGCTCCCCCTTTGAATAGGGGGATGACCGCGGCAGCTTTCCAATCTTTTTCCAATCTTTTTCCTTTCCAACCAATTCATCAATTCATCAATCATGTACAAGGGTGAAGCAAAAACCTGCAGACACTCGGCCCTCCGTGGAATGAGTTGCCCACCTCTGCCCTAGACCCATTCCAATTTGCGTAACGCCCATACAGAACCACGGATCAATTGCACTCCACACTGCCCTCACCCACCTAGATAAGAGGAATACCTATGTGAGAATGATGTTCATGGACTACAGCTCAGCGTTTAACACCATTGTCCCCTCCGAGCTCGTCATCATGCTTAGGACCATGGGACTGAACATCCCTCCTCTGCAACTGGATCTTGGACTTCCTGACGGTGGTGATGGTGATGATGGAGGAAGTAGTGCAGGTTAGACCAGGAGAGGGAGGAGGTAATGCAGGTCAGATCAGGAGAGCGAGTAGGTAATGCAGTCAGATCAGGAGAGCGAGTAGGTAATGCAGTCAGATCAGGAGAGCAAGGAGGTAATGCAGGTCAGATCAGGAGAGCGAGTAGGTAATGCAGTCAGATCAGGAGAGAGAGTAGATAATGCAGTCAGATCAGGAGAGGGAGGAGGTAAGGCAGTCAGATCCGGAGAGGGAGGAGGTAATGTAGAAAGATCAGGAGAGCGAGTAGGTAATGCAGTCAGATCAGGAGAGATAGTAGATAATGCAGTCAGATCAGGAGAGAGAGTAGGTAATGCATTCAGATCCGGAGAGGGATGAGAATGCAATCAGATCAGGAGATGGATGAGGTAATGCAGTCAGATCAGGAGAGGGATGAGGTAATGCAGTCCGATCAGGAGAGGAATGAGGTAATGCAGGTCAGATCAGCACCATATCAAGAGGCCCAGAGAGAGTTGCTATCTCTAGAGGAGATCTTATCAGCCACGGTCTCCGTTGTAAACGAGACAGATCCCTGCTGAATAGGTGGTGCGTTGCTACGTCTCGGAGAAAGAGGACGTCTGTGTTTAAACCTGATTGTCCAGAGAAATTATTGCGAAATACGTTCGGATGTCAAAGCACTGGAGAGACTTAATGTTTATGTCCTGCTGATCATACTGGATAGCACATCTTCTTCACAGCTATGAAGTATCATTGAGGCATGAACTTACAGTTGATGATACATTCCCATCGTGTGAAATAGAAGTTTCATTTATTGCTCAGTCTTTAGACCAACAGTACTACTGATTGTGGCATTGTGATGTGGCTATCAAACCCTTCCAGCATGATAATAATAATAATAATAATATATGCCATTTAGCAGACGCTTTTATCCAAAGCGACTTACAGTCATGTGTGCATACATTCTACGTATGGGTGGTCCCGGGAATCGAACCCACTACCCTGGCGTTACAAGCGCTATGCTCTACCAACTGAGCTACGGTGGTAGTGGATGGTGATAGTGGATGGTGATAGTGGATGGTGATAGTGGATGGTGGTAGTGGATGGTGGATGGTGGTATGATCAAACTATAAACCTTCCAGCACTGTTAGACACTCCTGTATACACAATACATTTTCATCGTCTGGAAGGATTGGTTGGGGACAGGATGGAGAGTTCTAGAAAGATCAGGTCAATACTTCCCATGTCTCTCTGCTTGAGAGTGTGGGTAGAGTAGAATAGCATGTCTGTAAGGTCACTGAACAGCAGACCTCTCTGCACAGCAGATCTCCTTTCTAACCTTTTGTGTGTGTGTTCGTGTGTGTGTGTGTGTGCGTGTGCGTGTGCGTGTGCGTGTGCGTGTGTGTTTGTGTTTGTGTGTGTGTGTGTTTGTGCGTGTGTGTGTGTGTGTTTGTGCGTGTGTGTGTGTTTGTGTGTGTGTGTGTGTGCGTGTGTTTGTGCGTGTGTGTGTGCGTGTGTGTGTTCGCGTGCGTGCGTGTATGCGTGTGTGTGTGCGTGTGTGTGTGTGTGCGTGTGTTTGTGTATGTGTGTGTTCATGCGTGTGTGTGCGTTCGTGCGCATGTGCGTGTGTGTGTGTGCGTGTGTGTGTGTGTGTGTGTTCATGCGTGTGTGTGCGTGTGTGTGTGTTCGTGCGTATGTGTGTGTGTGTGTCTGCGTGTGTGTGTGTTCGTGCGTGCGTGCGTGTGTGTGTGTGTTCGTGCGTGCGTGCGTGTGTACTTCCTACACAGCACAGCAGATCTCCATGTTGTCACTCTTATCAAGATTATACCGAAACACTCCATTCTTCTGGACTGCAGTGCTGCTTTCAAAGAATCTACGATGAATTTCTTCTGTCTGAGTGGTATTCACTAGCAGGTCCACCCTGTTTCTCCATCTTATTAAAATGGCTTTCAAGGCGTTTATCGATTATGTAGACGTTCTGATGGATCTCTACACATTTTGATTTGCCTCGGTGAATACGTTGAGGTGAATACGCCAGGAAGGACATAATCATTCCTATTTTATTTATTAAAAAATAAAAAATAAACACTGATAGAATTCACAACAGAGATAATAATATTTCGCTATCTATATAGCAGTATGTCAAATCCCTCAAAATTAGAAACCTGAGTGTATTTCAGCAGAGGGATGTCAGATGATGTTATTTCCAGTGTATAAAATGACTTTTTTGGATATTGCTTAGCTAAACAGACACTTAAAAAAAACAAAAAAAAAGATTATTCCTAGAGTCCTGACTAGCTGACTGTTTTATCAGTCACCTACATTCTAATACTACATGCAGGATCCTAGCAGGTCCTGTGAGCTATCAGATTCAACTCAGGAGAGTGGTGAGATGTTCAGCATCCTGTGTATCAAATGGTACCCTATTCCCTATATAGTTCCTATGGGCCCATGGTCAAGAGTAGTCCACTATACAGATAGTAGGGTCCCGATTGGGACGCAGGCATAGGCTTCTGCTCTGCTCGGAGGCACAGAGGGGTACCACTATATATATGCTAATACAGTTTGTTTATTCAGATCAGGACGATAATACGAAGACTGAAAGACCGGGAAAAGTGGGGTTTGGGAAATGCATTCTATACCCCAACACAGCTGTTTCTCGGCAGGTATTCTATCCACAACAATGTGTTTTTGTGTTCTCTTGTATACCCCGTTGTCCACTGAATAACCCCTTATCTTGGCGTGTTGCTAATTTGGCAACAATGTCTTGTAAAATTAAGATTAATATATAATAATGGCTTTTTCCTGCTTCCCATTATTATCATTATCCAACAATACTGTAAAATTCAAGCATTCTCTGAAAGTAAATAACAAAAGTAATATATAATAATCTAGGTCACAGTAATATATAATAATCTAGGTTACAGTAATATATAATAATCTAGGTTACAGTAGTATATAATAATCTAGGTTACAGTAATATATAATAATCTAGGTTACAGTAATATATAATAATCTAGGTTACAGTAGTATATAATAATCTAGGTTACAGTAATATATAATAATCTAGGTTACAGTAGTATATAATAATCTAGGTTACAGTAATATATAATAATCTAGGTTACAGTAATATATATTAATCTAGGTTACAGTAATATATATTAATCTAGGTTACAGTAATATATAAACTTCTAGGTTACAGTAATATATATTAATCTAGGTTACAGTAATATATATTAATCTAGGTTACAGTAATATATAATAATCTAGGTTACAGTAGTATATATAATAATCTAGGTTACAGAAATATATAATAATCTAGGTTACAGTAATATATATTAATCTAGGTAACAGTAATATATAATAATCTAGGTTACAGTAATATATAATAATCTAGGTTAAAGTAACATAAATTAATCTAGGTAACATATATTAATCTAGGTTAAAGTAACATATATTAATCTAGGTTACAGTAATATATAATAATCTAGGTTACAGTAATATATAATAATCTAGGTTACAGTTATATATATTAATCTAGGTAACAGTAATATATAATAATCTAGGTTACAGTAATATATAATAATCTAGGTTAAAGTAACATATATTAATCTAGGTAACATGTAACATATATTAATCTAGGTTACAGTAGTATATAATAATCTAGGTTAAAGTAAGATATGTTAATCTAGGTAACATGTAACATATATTAATCTAGGTAACATGTAATATATAATAATCTAGGTTACGGTAGTATATAATAATCTAGGTTACGGTAGTATATAATAATCTAGGTTACAGTAATATATAATAATCTAGGTTACAATAATATATATTAATCTAGGTTACAGTAATATATATTAATCTAGGTAACATGTAACATAAATTAATCTAGGTTACAGTAATATATAATAATCTAGGTTACAGTAATATATATTAATCTAGGTAACATGTAACATAAATTAATATAGGTTACAGTAATATATAATAATCTAGGTTACAGTAATATATAATAATCTAGGTAACATGTAACATAAATTAATCTAGGTTACAGTAATATATAATAATCTAGGTTACGGTAGTATATATTAATCTAGGTTAAAGTAACATATATTAATCTAGGTAACAAAAATTAATCTAAGTTACAGTAATATATAATAATCTAGGTAACATGTAACATAAATGTATCTAGGTTACAGTAATATATAATAATCTAGGTTACAGTAATATATAATCTTCTAGGTTAAAGTAACATATATTAATCTAGGTAACATGTAACATAAATTAATCTAGGTAACATGTAACATAAATTAATCTAGGTTACGGTAGTATATAATAATCTAGGTTACAGTAATATATAATAATCTAGGTTACGGTAGTATATAATAATCTAGGTTACAGTAATATATAATAATCTAGGTTACAGTAATATATATTAATCAAGGTAACATGTAACATAAATTAATCTAGGTTACAGTAATATATAATAATCTAGATTACGGTAGTATATAATAATCTAGGTCACAGTAATATATAATAATCTAGGTTACAGTAATATATATTAATCTAGGTTACAGTAGTATATAATAATCTAGGTTGCAGTAATATATAATAATCTAGGTTACAGTAATATATATTAATCTAGGTAACATGTAACATAAATTAATCTAGGTTACAGTAATATATAATAATCTAGGTAACATGTAACATAAATGAATCTAGGTTACAGTAATATATAATAATCTAGGTTACAGTAATATATAATCATCTAGGTTACAGTAATATATAATAATCTAGGTTATGGTAATATATAATAATCTAGGTTACAGTAATATATAATAATCTAGGTTATGGTAATATATAATAATCTAGGTTACAGTAACATAAATTAATCTAGGTTACAGTAATATATAATATTCTAGGTTAAAGTAACATATATTAATCTAGGTAACATGTAACATAAATTAATCTAGGTTACAGTAATATATAATAATCTAGGTTACAGTAATATATATATTAATCTAGGTTACAGTAATATATAATAATGTAGGTTACAGTAATATATATTAATCTAGGTAACATGTAACATAAATTAATCTAGGTTACAGTAATATATAATAATCTAGGTTACAGTAGTATATAATAATCTAGGTAACATGTAACATAAATTAATCTAGGTTACAGTAATATATAATAATCTAGGTTACAGTAATATATAATAATCTAGGTAACATGTAACATAAATTAATCTAGGTTACAGTAATATATAATAAAGGTTACAGTAATATATAATAATCTAGGTTACAGTAATATATAATACTCTAGGTTACAGTAATATATATTAATCTAGGTAACATGTAACATAAATTAATCTAGGTTACAGTAATATATAATAATCTAGGTTACAGTAAATATATAATAATCTAGGGTAACATAAATTACAGTACAGTAATATATAATAATCTAGGTTACAGTAATATATAATAATCTAGGTTACAGTAACATAAATTCATCTAGGTTACAGTAATATATAATAATCTAGGTTACAGTAGTATATAATAATCTAGGTTACAGTAATATATATTAATCTTGGTAACATAAATTCATCTAGGTTACACTAATATATAATAAGGTAACATAAATTATCAGTAGTATATAATAATCTAGTAATATATAATAATCTTATGGTGATATATAATAATAATAATCTAGGTTACAGTAACATATATATTAATCTAGGTTACAGTAATATATAATAATCTAGGTTATGGTAATATATAATAATCTAGGTTACAGTAACATAAATTAATCTAGGTTACAGTAATATATAATAATCTAGGTTACAGTAGTATATAATAATCTAGGTTACAGTAATATATATTAATCTTGGTAACATAAATTAATCTAGGTTACACTAATATATAATAATCTAGGTTAAAGTAACATATATTAATCTAGGTAACATGTAACATAAATTCATCGAGGTTACAGTAATATATAATAATCTAGGTTACAGTAGTATATAATAATCTAGGTTACAGTAATATATATTAATCTAGGTTACAGTAGTATACAATAATCTAGGTTACAGTAATATATAATAATCTAGGTTACAGTAATATATAATAATCTAGGTTACAGTAATATATAATAATCTAGGTTACAGTAATATATAATAATCTAGGTTACAGTAATATATATTAATCTAGTAATATATATTAATCTAGGTTACAGTAATAATATAATAATCTAGGTTACAGTTACAGTATATATAATAATCTAGGTTACAGTAAAGGTTATATAATAATCTAGGTTAAAGTAACATATATGAATCTTAACAGTCAAGGTTACATATATAATAATCTAGGTTACAGTAATATATAATAATCTAGGTTACAGTAATATATATAATCTAGGTTACAGTAATATATAATAACAGTTACAGTAGTATATAATAATCTAGGTTACAGTAATATATATTAATCTAGGTTACAGTAGTATATAATAATCTAGGTTACAGTAATATATATTAATCTAGGTTACAGTAATATATAATAATCTAGGTTACAGTAGTATATAATAATCTAGGTTACAGTAATATATATTAATCTAGGTTACAGTAGTATATAATAATCTAGGTTACAGTAATATATATTAATCTAGGTTACAGAAATAAGGACAAAACGTAACCTTTTCTACTTTTCAGGGAGTGTGTGTGAGTGAGTGTGTGTATATGAGTGTGTGTATGAGTGTGTGTGAGTGAGTGTGTGTGAGTGAGTGTGTGTGAGTGTGTGTCAGTGTGTGAGTGTGCGTGCACACGTGTGTTTTAATTAGATCCGTTTCAACATATTGATATTTTAGAAACCAATAGCTCACTCCTCATATTATAGTTACCTCTGCGACAGAGAAACGATGGTGTGGTTTATTAATTCCAGATATATTATGCTGCGTTTCCATAACTATAAATCCCCTATTCCCATAAGGACATAAAACATTTTTCAAAGCATTCTCAAATGTGCTTAAGGAAACAAAGGATCGCCTGACTCTCTATAAAATCTGAATCTCTGCCATCCATTCTTTAATAATATAATGAAACCAGCATTCACTCAACTGTGGTCAATGAACAACTAATTCCTGGCTCTATCAGTCGGGAAGATCTCGACAGGGCACGTAGGCTGAGTCACAAATGGCATTCTATTCCCTTCATGGGCTCCGGTAAAAAGTATTGCATTATATATATATATATATATAGGGAATAGGGTGGCATTTGTGACGTGTATATACACACCACGCCCGTATTGGCATGAAGTTGAAGCCTCCGTGGATATTACCATTGTACCTAATGACAAATAGGAATGAAAACCAGCAGCTTTATTTTCCCAGTCTTAGTGTCATTGATCACAAATACCGACCCCCGTTACTTGATAAGGCTCTCCTGCGCTGTGAGGTGCTGTTTCGTTCATTTCTCACACACAGAGAGAAGCGACGCTGTTCTGCCTGCTCCTGTCTCCAGAGAGCGAGGCTGTTCTGCCTGCTCCTTTCTCCAGAGAGCGAGGCTGTTCTGCCTGCTCCTTTCTCCAGACTGCTAGGCTGTTCTGCCTGCTCCTTTCTCCAGACTGCTAGGCTGTTCTGCCTGCTCCTTTCTCCAGAGAGCGAGGCTGTTCTGCCTGCTCCTGTGTCCAGAGAGCGACGCTGTTCTGCCTGCTCCTTTCTCCAGAGAGCTAGGCTGTTCTGCCTGCTCCTGTCTCCAGAGAGCGAGGCTGTTCTGCCTGCTCCTTTCTCCAGAGAGCGAGGCTGTTCTGCCTGCTCCTTTCTCCAGACAGCGAGGCTGTTCTGCCTGCTCCTTTCTCCAGACAGCTAGGCTGTTCTGCCTGCTCCTTTCTCCAGACTGCTGGGCTGTTCTGCCTGCTCCTTTATCCAGAGAGCTAGGCTGTTCTGCCTGCTCCTTTATCCAGAGAGCTAGGCTGTTCTGCCTGCTCCTTTCTCCAGACAGCAAGGCTGTTCTGCCTGCTCCTTTCTCCAGACAGCTAGGCTGTTCTGCCTGCTCCTTTATCCAGAGAGCTAGGCTGTTCTGCCTGCTCCTTTCTCCAGACTGCTAGGCTGTTCTGCCTGCTCCTTTCTCCAGAGAGCGAGGCTGTTCTGCCTGCTCCTGTCTCCAGAGAGCGAGGCTGTTCTGCCTGCTCCTTTCTCCAGACTGCTAGGCTGTTCTGCCTGCTCCTTTCTCCAGAGAGCGACGCTGTTCTGCCTGCTTCTTTCTCCAGACAGCTAGGCTGTTCTGCCTGCTCCTTTATCCAGAGAGCTAGGCTGTTCTGCCTGCTCCTTTCTCCAGACTGCTAGGCTGTTCTGCCTGCTCCTTTATCCAGAGAGCTAGGCTGTTCTGCCTGCTCCTTTCTCCTGACTGCTAGGCTGTTCTGCCTGCTCCTTTATCCAGAGAGCTAGGCTGTTCTGCCTGCTCCTTTCTCCAGACTGCTAGGCTGTTCTGCCTGCTCCTTTCTCCAGAGAGCGAGGCTGTTCTGCCTGCTCCTGTCTCCAGAGAGCGAGGCTGTTCTGCCTGCTCCTTTCTCCAGACTGCTAGGCTGTTCTGCCTGCTCCTGTCTCCAGAGAGCGAGGCTGTTCTGCCTGCTCCTGTCTCCAGACTGCTAGGCTGTTCTGCCTGCTCCTTTCTCCAGAGAGCGAGGCTGTTCTGCCTGCTCCTTTCTCCAGACAGCAAGGCTGTTCTGCCTGCTCCTGTCTCCAGAGAGCGAGGCTGTTCTGCCTGCTCCTTCTTAAACACTTCACCCAACAGCATATTTTTAGCATCCACCTTTGCAATTCACTGTTGCCGTGGAAGCTAATAAACAGTATTCTATCTGAGGAATAATAGTGTTCAACATTTTTTTTAAATTGACTCCCTCATCTCTGTACCCCACATATGCATTTATCTGTATGGTCCCTGAGTTGAGCAGCGAATTTCATACACAGATTCAACCACAAAGCAGGGCACCAATTGGTAGATGGGCAAAAGCGGACAAGGAATATCCCTTTGAGCTTGCTGAAGTTATTAATGACACTTTGGCTGGTGTATCAATACAACCAGTCACTACAAAGATACTGGATCATTTTTGGGGGGTTTGAATTTTACCCCCTTTTCCCCCCAATTTCGTGGTATCCAATTGTTTAGTAGTTACTATCTTGTCTCATCGCTAGAACTCCCGTAAAGTCTCGGGAGAGACGAAGGTCGAAAGCCATGCGTCCTCCGAAACACAACCCTACAAAGCCGCACTGCTTCTTAACACAGCGCGGAAGCCAGCCGCACCAATGTGTCAGAGGAAACACTGTGCACATGGCGACCTGGTTAGCGTGCACTGCGCCCGGTCCACCACAGGAGTCGCTGGTGCGCGATGAGATAAGGATATCCCTACCGGCCGACGCTAGGCCAATGGACCTCCTGGTCGATGCTGGCGACAGAGCCTGGGCCCGTACCCAGAGTCTCTAGTGACACAGCCTTAGAGCACTGAGACAGAGCCTGGGCTCGAACCCAGAGTCTCTAGTGACACAGCCTTAGAGCACTGAGACAGAGCCTGGGCTCGTACCCAGAGTCTCTAGTGACACAGCCTTAGAGCACAGAGACAGAGCCTGGGCTCGTACCCAGAGTCTCTAGTGACACAGCCTTAGAGCACTGAGACAGAGCCTGGGCTCGTACCCAGAGTCTCTGGTGGCACAGCTAGCACTGCGATGCAGGCGCCTTAGACCACTGAGTCTCTGGTGGCACAGCTAGCACTGCGATGCAGGCGCCTTTAGACCACTGAGTCTCTGGTGGCACAGCTAGCACTGCGATGCAGGCGCCTTAGACCACTGACTCTCTGGTGGCACAGCTAGCACTGCGATGCAGGCGCCTTAGACCACTGCGCCACCCGGGAGGCCATACTGGAGACCTTTCTAACTCAGTTGTCGGAGCGGAAGGAAACCACTCAGGGAATCCACCGTGATGCCAATGGTGACTTTAAAACAGTTTAATGGATGTGACAGGAGAAAACTGAGGATGGACCAACACCACTGTAGTTACTCCACAATACTAACCTAAATGACAGAATGAAAAGAAGGAAGCCTGTACAGAAGAAAAAAAAAATCCAAAACATGCTTCCTGTTTCCAACAAGGCACTAAAGTAGTACTGCAAAGGTTGCGCCAAAGAAATTAACTTTTTTGTCCTGAATACAAAGTGTTATGTTTGGGGTAAATCCAATACAACAAATCAAGGCCACCGTCGTCCTGGGCAGCTCGACGGTGAGAGGTTTTGGCCTGCCTGCCGCCCTGAGGGCCGACCAAGGTCCACTGTCACTTCAGGCGTCTGTGTCCAAGACATCAAATGTTTCCTGCCCAAAATGTCTAGCCAACAACTCTAATATTGGCACCCTTGTCACTCACGTTGGACTTAACAACATTAACTTCCGGGCAAACTGAGGAACTGAAGAAGGACTATAACATTGTCTTCAACAACCTCGTCTGCACAGGGAAGAGAATAATCATCTCTGGCCCCCTGCCGTGCTGTAGATGGGGTTCGGAACGTTACAGCCGTCTCGCTGCCCTAAACGAGTTCCCGAACAAACTCTACCAAGACAGGAATGTCTCCTTTTTTTGTGACAAATTTCACTTGCTTTGGGAGAAACCAACACTCTTTGTTAAAAAGAGATGGGATTCACCCTAAACTCAGTGGTTCCAGGATTATCTCAATCTATATAGTGAATGGTTTAAGACACTGACGGTCTGGTTTTGGTAGTGCTCCAGTCCTCCCTGTCATAATGAGCAACAGAGTACCTGGAAATCGTATTATATCCTGGAGAAATAGAAGTGCAGCGAATTGTAAGTAACCTCATTTCTGTAGCTCAGTTGGTAGAGCATGGCGCTTGTAACGCCAGGGTAGTGGGTTCGATCCCCGGGACCACCCATACGTAGAATGTATGCACACATGACTGACTGTAAGTCGCTTTGGATAAAAGCGTCTGCTAAATAGCATATATTATTTATTATATATATATATATTAACCTCATCTATGTCCCTTTAACTGTTAGTTCCGAGGGTATTATCTGCAATAATAATGTGCACATAGAATTTAATTACAATGTTTCCATTGAAACCGTCTGCCTTAGGAAGAAGTCCACTGTGGGCAGCCCACTCAGTACCATTGACCCAAATGTAAAATTCAGTGTCATGTCTACCTCGGTTCTGCCTCTCAGAATAGCACTAAAAACAAAACAGGCAACCCAGAAAAGGACCAAAAATATCCCACATTATTAACATATGAAGCCTGAGAAACAACGCTCATGATATTAGACCTGAAACCCCACCTCTTTAAGGAATACCTAGGATAGGATAAGTAATCCTTCTCACCACCCCCCCCCCTTAAAAGATTTAGATGCACTATTGTAAAGTGGCTGTTCCACTGGATGTCATAAGGTGAATGCACCAATTTGTAAGTCGCTCTGGATAAGAGCGTCTGCTAAATGACTTAAATGTAATGTAAATGTAATATTGACATCTTACTAACATCAGAAAACAGATCACTCTCCAGATCACAATCACCTGAATTCTGATCACCTGTTCACACACCTGTATGTCAAATGCAAATTAATTTACTTAAAAGTCATACAATGTGATTTTCTGGATTTTTGTTTTAGATTCCGTCTCTCACAGTTGAAGTGTACCTATGATAAAAATAACAGACCTCTACATGCCTTGTAAGTAGGAAAACCTGCAAAATCTGCAGTGTATCAAATACTTGTTCCCCCCACTGTATATATATATATATATATATACACGCCTTCATCTCTTTGATCACCACTCTCAATAAACCGCGGGTGAATAGCATGCTATTCTCATGCTTAGGTTCAAAGCAATTCCGTTCCATTTTACGTGTGCTTAAACTTGGGTCAGATTTCCCTCCCAATGAGAGAACAGCTAAGTATGTACTGTAGCTAACATAGGAGGAGAGGAGAGGAGAAAACACAAGAAGAGTGGAAAAGAGAAGAATAACTGTAGTGAATTAGCCTGTAGCTAACAGGGAAAGAGATAGAGCCGTCCCACAGTATCTATCCCCAATACTCAGGAATATCTAGCCTTGATATTGAGTTTTGAAGAGAGTGGTACATCCCACAGTATCTATCCCAATACTCTCAGGAATATCTAGCCTTGATATTGAGTTTTGAAGAGAGTGGTACATCCCACAGTATCTATCCCAATACTCTCAGGAATATCTAGCCTTGATATTGAGTTTTGAAGAGAGTGGTACATCCCACAGTATCTATCCCAATACTCTCAGGAATATCTAGCCTTGATATTGAGTTTTGAAGAGAGTGGTATATCCTGATCAATATTTGTTTCCTCTAAAGGCTAAAGTGATTACAGTTGTGTTATATGAATTTGCAGCTCTGCACACGGGGACACCGAAGTCCATTTATGTGCTGACTATGACATTGGTTTAGGAATGACGATTTCCCCAATACGTGTGAGCCTCGCCAAAATGGGACCCATCCATTTAGATAATTGGTTCATCTCAATATATTTCCTTTTAACTAATGAATAATTTAACTCCGTAATTGTAACGAGGAGATTAGGATAAATCATGATAGGAGTTGGAGTGGTTTCAGAGAGGTTTGGTCGAAACGCTCTCTCTCTCTCTCTCTCGCTCAGGGTACTTAAAGCCAACAACAAAAAGTATGTTCTGTTTAAGTTCCTTTTGGGATGATCGGCCATTTTGTTCTTCAAATTACATTATTACATTGTTGCATTAGAGAGCAATCTGTATTATATACCGTAGACATTTTATTTGTTTCGTTGTCCTTTTTTTCCTAGTCCCTCTTTTCTCTGTTTCTATCTTCGGTCAACCATCCTCAGCTTTACACAGTTCTGTGTGTGTTGTCTTTGCCTGTTAACCGCTGTCTGGTGTAAACCCCCATCATACAAACCTGTCGGAGCTAAACACAACAGAACAGCAGACCCAGCAAACCAAAATTGGTTCTGTGGATGTCCCCAGAACATTTGTTAGGTTTGCGGCAAACGTTCTCAAAAAAACCTGTCCAGTCATGCTGACGATTCTAAAATGTTCGTATAAAACATTCACTTAACTTTGCAAGGACATTCCCAGAACACATTCTGCATGTTCTTTAAAGGGTTCCCAGAACACATTCTGTATGTTCTTTAAAAGGTTCCCAGAACACATTCTGCATGTTCTTTAAAGGGTTCCCAGAATGTTTAATTAGGTTATGGGAACAGTCTAGTGGGAACATTGTGGGGGACATCACAAGAGATATGTTCCCAGAACACATTCTGTATGTTCTTTAAAGGGTTCCCAGAACACATTCTGCATGTTCTTTAAAGGGTTCCCAGAACACATTCTGTATGTTCTTTAAAGGATTCCCAGAACACATACTGCATGTGCTTTAAAGGGTTCCCAGAATGTTTAATTAGGTTATGGGAACAGTCTAGTGGGAACGTTGTGGGGGACATCACAAGAGATATGTTCCCAGAACACATTCTGTATGTTCTTTAAAAGGTTCCCAGAATGTTTAATTAGGTTATGGGAACAGTCTAGTGGGAACGTTGTGGGGGACATCACAAGAGATATGTTCCCAGAACACATTCTGCATGTTCTTTAAAAGGTTCCCAGAATGTTTAGTAAGGTTATGGGAACAGTCTAGTGGGAACGTTGTGGGGGACATCACAAGAGATATGTTCCCAGAACACATTCTGTATGTTCTTTAAAGGGTTCCCAGAATGTTTAATTAGGTTATGGGAACAGTCTAGTGGGAACGTTGTGGGGGACATCACAAGAGATATGTTCCCAGAACACATTCTGCATGTTCTTTAAAAGGTTCCCAGAATGTTTAGTAAGGTTATGGGAACAGTCTAGTGGGAACGTTGTGGGGGACATCACAAGAGCTATGTTCCCAGAACACATTCTGTATGTTATTTAAAAGGTTCCCAGAATGTTTAATTAGGTTATGGGAACAGTCTAGTGAGAACGTTGTGGGGGACATCACAATAGATATGTTCCCAGAACACATTCTGCATGTTCTTTAAAATGTTCCCAGAATGTTTAACTAGGTTATGGGAACAGTCTAGTGGGAACGTTGTGGGGGACATCACAAGAGATATGTTCCCAGAACACATTCTGCATGTTCTTTAAAGGGTTCCCAGAATGTTTAATTAGGTTATGGGAACAGTCTAGTGGGAACGTTGTGGGGGACATCACAAGAGATATGTTCCCAGAACACATTCTGCATGTTCTTTAAAAGGTTCCCAGAATGTTTAGTAAGGTTATGGGAACAGTCTAGTGGGAACGTTGTGGGGGACATCACAAGAGATATGTTCCCAGAACACATTCTGTATGTTCTTTAAAAGGTTCCCAGAATGTTTAGTAAGGTTATGGGAACAGTCTAGTGGGAACATTGTGGGGGACATCACAAAATATATGTTCCCAGAACACATTCTGTATGTTCTTTAAAAGGTTCCCAGAATGTTTAATTAGGTTATGGGAACAGTCTAGTGTGAATGTTGTGGGGGACATCACAAGAGATATGTTCCCAGAACACATTCTGTATGTTCTTTAAAAGGTTCCCAGAATGTTTAACTAGGTTATGGGAACAGTCTAGTGTGAATGTTGTGGGGGACATCACAAGAGATATGTTCCCAGAACACATTCTGTATGTTCTTTAAAAGGTTCCCAGAATGTTTAACTAGGTTATGGGAACAGTCTAGTGTGAATGTTGTGGGGGACATCACAAGAGATATGTTCCCAGAACACATTCTGTATGTTCTTTAAAAGGTTCCCAGAATGTTTAGTAAGGTTATGGGAACAGTCTAGTGGGAACGTTGTGGGGGACATCACAAGAGATATGTTCCCAGAACACAAAAACTGACCAGTTGAGCTGATGATTTTACAATGTTTCTTTTAGGGTGTAAATAAAATGTATCTGATGTTATAAGAACGTTCACATGACATTTTTTATGTTTATATATATATATATATATATATATATTTATATAAATATTTATATACATATATATATATTTATGGTGTTTAGAAGTTCCTAAACACATTTCATTAGACGGTGGTAACATTTTAAGGACAAGAGATACGTTCTCAAAACACAAAAAAAACCTGACATGTTGGTCTAATTATTACAATGTTTATATTTTTACGGGTCTTTAAAAGTTCCTAAAACATTTGTTTTTTGGAAATGAACTAAGATATATATGCACCCGGATCGTGACCCTCTTTAAAACCAGACAGTTAAAAAAATAATTCATTATTCATTCAAGTGCTTTGATTTTCCACCGGATCAGTAACTTTACGACGTGCCGTTCCAATCATCCAAGCCACACCTCTCGTCCAAGCCACACCTCTCGCCCAAGCCACACCTCTCGCCCATGCCACACCTCTCGTCCAAGCCACACCTCTCGTCCAAGCCACACCTCTCGCCCAAGCCACACCTCTCGCCCATGCCACACCTCTCGTCCAAGCCACACCTCTCATCCAAGCAGTGACTACAACCACAAAAAAAAATAATTTCCTATAAAACCCAGTCTGTAAGTTAATAATAATAATAATAGGCGGGCCACAAATGAAGACATACAGACATAGAAAAATAAGCCACACATTAAAGACATACAGACATTTAAATAAAAAATCAAGTCAACAGGTTATGGATATGGTAATAGTAATTTGATTTCCTGTTAAGGTCCAAAGCTTTTAGTGGAGTGATAAAAACATAATTATGTAGGACTGAGTTGAGTCTTAGATCTGGTAGAGTCAGCGATTCATCTGTTTTATCAGTACGAGGCTTTGACGGCCCTCCCCAAAGCTGAGCTGCTAGTACAGCATTAAGGAAAGCTAAATGAACCTTATTTCAAACATGGTCACATACAGTTTATACACAAAAGTATGTGGACATCCCTTCTAATTAGTGGATTCAGCTATTTCAGCCACACCCATTGCTGACAGGTGTATAAAATCGAGTACACCACCATGCACTCTCCAGAGACAAACATTGACATTCGAATGGCCTTACTGAAGAGCTCAGTGACTTTCATTGTGGCACCGTCATAGGATGGCACCTTGAGGTGGTGTGAAGCTCGCCGCCAGTGGCCTCTGGAGCAGTGAAAACACGTTCTCTGGAGTGATTAATCACTCTTCACCATCTGGCAATCCAACGGACTAACCTATGATTGGTGGATGCCAGCATAACGCCTTATTCCCGAATGCATAGTGCCAACTGTAAAGTTTGGTGGAGAAGGAATAATGGCTAAATACATTTTTTTCCTATTGACTGATTTCCTGATGTGAAGTGTAACTCAGTAAAATTGTTGAAATTGTTGCATGTTACAGGATCAGAATATTTTTAAATCTACCAATCGGTGCTGAAACAGAGTATGTATATATTTGGATGGATTTCTGTTATTGACACCTAATATTCTGAACCTGTTCTCTCAACGTATTCTAATGAGTCTTGTCGACAAAATCCAAACTAAACGGTTGAATTACATTATTTAACGTGCACAAAAGGAATCGCAACCTGCAAAGCCCAGTTACACAACAACTTCACAAGATTGCGTCTGAATACCAACTACTGAGAAGTGTTCGTAAGAAAGTCGGGATTTCCTAAGTCGGAATTGGGCCCTTAGAGACTTACCCAGAAAGACTCACAGCTGTAATCCCAAAAGTAACTTTGGACCCCAAAACAATTGATTTTGATGTCTGAGCCCACTTGTTTCATTAGAGCCGATTTACAATAGCCACAACATCAAAAAACGTGTGGCTGTATGCATCTTTGTCAGGCAGGACCATGCAGCACTGAATTAGAGGAAATTAGACTTGGAAAATTGCCTATTAGTTTACTAAGAAGGGGCAGCCAACTGATTGGGCGGCTGTTAGAGCCAGCAAAGGGTGATTTACTATTTTTAGGTATTGGAATGATTTTAGCTTCCTGTGGACACAGTCCTTTAGGCTTTGGTTAAATACATGGCAAAGAGTGGTGGCAACACAGTCTGCTACCATTCTCTGTGGTTTACCATCTAGGTTGTCTATACATGGTGGTAATACAGTCTGTTACCATCTAGGTTGTCTATACATGGTGGTAATACAGTCTGCTACCATTCTCTGTAGTTTACCATCTAGGTTGTCTATACATGGTGGTAATACAGTCTGTTACCATTCTCTATAGTTTACCATCTAGGTTGTGTATACATGGTGGTAATACAGTCTGCTACCATTCTCTGTAGTTTACCATCTAGGTTGTCTATACATGGTGGTAATACAGTCTGTTACCATTCTCTATAGTTTACCATCTAGGTTGTGTATACATGGTGGTAATACAGTCTGCTACCATTCTCTGTGGTTTATCATCTAGGTTGTCTATACATGGTGGTAATACAGTCTGCTACCATTCTCTGTGGTTTATCATCTAGGTTGTCTATACATGGTGGTTATACAGTCTGCTACCATTCTCTGTGGTTTACCATCTAGGTTGTCTATACATGGTGGTAATACAGTCTGCTACCATTCTCTGTAGTTTACCATCTAGGTTGTCTATACATGGTGGTAATACAGTCTGCTACCATTCTCTATAGTTTACCCTCTAGGTTGTCTATACATGGTGGTAATACAGTCTGCTAACATTCTCTGTAGTTTACCATCTAGGTTGTCTATACATGGTGGTAATACAGTCTGCTAACATTCTCTGTGGTTTACCATCTAGGTTGTCTATACATGGTGGTAATACAGTCTGTTACCATTCTCTATAGTTTACCCTCTAGGTTGTCTATACATGGTGGTAATACAGTCTGTTACCATTCTCTGTAGTTTACCATCTAGGTTGTCTATACATGGTGGTAATACAGTCTGCTACCATTCTCTGTAGTTTACCATCTAGGTTGTCTATACATGGTGGTAATACAGTCTGCTACCATTCTCTGTAGTTTACCATCTAGGTTGTCTATACATGGTGGTAATACAGTCTGCTAACATTCTCTGTGGTTTACCATCTAGGTTGTCTATACATGGTGGTAATACAGTCTGTTACCATTCTCTATAGTTTACCCTCTAGGTTGTCTATACATGGTGGTAATACAGTCTGCTACCATTCTCTGTAGTTTACCATCTAGGTTGTCTATACATGGTGGTAATACAGTCTGTTACCATTCTCTATAGTTTACCCTCTAGGTTGTCTATACATGGTGGTAATACAGTCTGCTAACATTCTCTGTGGTTTACCATCTAGGTTGTCTATACATGGTGGTAATACAGTCTGCTAACATTCTCTGTGGTTTACCATCTAGGTTGTCTATACATGGTGGTAATACAGTCTGTTACCATTCTCTATAGTTTACCCTCTAGGTTGTCTATACATGGTGGTAATACAGTCTGCTAACATTCTCTGTGGTTTACCATCTAGGTTGTCTATACATGGTGGTAATACAGTCTGCTAACATTCTCTGTGGTTTACCATCTAGGTTGTCTATACATGGTGGTAATACAGTCTGCTACCATTCTCTGTAGTTTACCATCTAGGTTGTCTATACATGGTGGTAATACAGTCTGCTAACATTCTCTGTGGTTTACCATCTAGGTTGTCTATACATGGTGGGAACAGTGGGTTAACTTCCTGTTCAGGGGGCAGAACAACAGATTTGTACCTTGTCAGCTGAGAGGTTTGAACTTGCAACCTTCCAATTACAAGTCCAATGCTCTAACCACTAGGCTACCCTGCTATACTACACACAACCCCATCAATCTACAAAAACCCCTAGACATAGAATCACCCATGTCACACCCTGGCCTAGCCACAATAATAAAGAATACTACTTAGACCAGAATACTAATACAAAATACTAAGACCAGGGCGTGACAGTTCACTGTTGAATGATTGCCAATGTCAAAAGGTTTTGTCATACATTTACCCATTAAACTTCAATAAACGATGGAGACGAGTTGTGTTTTCTGCCCATGATATCGTATAAGGTACCCCAAAAGTATTTTTCCATTGTGTTTTTGGTAATTTATCTTGGTTTGGAAATATAATGTATTCTTCTGTTTAGTCCCCTCCCCCTTCTCAATTTACAGTTCATCAACCAATGAGCTGAGCAGTCTGACTTGTTTGCCACTCCTTTTTGCATAATTTCTTTGAACCATACAATTGTTTGATTTATCATCAATCCAGGTGCCTCTAATAGTTCTCAAAGGTAGTTTCTTTAACAGGTTACATGTTTGTCAACATTCGGCGCAAATCGTTTTATCGATACTTCCCAGTGTTTCGTCTGGGTCCACTTCCTCATCGCACATCAGACCGACATATACTCGTTTACGTCTGCAACAAAAGAGTCCCGAGAAAACCATTCGTATGATATCTTATGAATTACAGCTAGTTTGCTGTTCAGGTCACACAGAAGAATAGCCCTCTCCCCTTAGAGTCGATTGACGCACCCCGTCGCACAGTTATGTCGTTTTGAATGTTGAATATCTCGTTGTGTGTTACTGCTAGAGCCTTTACTGTAGTGACTGCAGATCAATCCAATCATCTCAATACAATCAGCTCAATACAATCAGCTCAATACAATCAGCTCAATACAATCAGCTCAATCAAATCAGCTCAATCCAATCAGCTCAATACAATCAGCTCAATACAATCAGCTCAATATCTGTCGTCTTTTTCTTTTTCTTAGACGATTCGGACGAGAAAAATTGACACGAAATCATCTGTAAAAACCCTGAACCTTTTGAGCTACAAACTAAATAAGTCACTAACCCTTAAGTCCTATGAAAGATGAAACTCTCACGAAAACGGCAGTAATGGTTGTTTATCACGAGTGATACAGGCCTAAATGTAGCCTAATGGAGTTACTGATACCTCTCAACGTGTCACCTAACGTCTCCCTAGCGCCGTACCGTCATCAATTAACAGGTACTGTCATTGGAGGCACATCCTTTTTCTGTTTTGTTGGTAAGGCCTCAAACCTGCAGACACGTTCACGCCACGTTCATGTCATAATGTGACACGCACGCGCCATGCCGACGCAAGGTACGCTTTATAGATCCAAGATGTATATAGACATTTTATACTGTATTATTGACTGTATGTTTATTTATTCCATGTGAAACCACCAAACAAGTCCACCAAACAAGTCCACCAAACAAGTCTACCAAACAAGTCCACCAAACAAGTCCACCAAACAAGTCCACCAAACAAGTCTACCAAACAAGTCCACCAAACAAGTCCACCAAACAAGTCCACCAAACAAGTCCACCAAACAAGTCCACCAAACAAGTCCACCAAACAAGTCCACCAAACAAGTCTACCAAACAAGTCCACCAAACAAGTCCACCAAACAAGTCCACCAAACAAGTCCACCAAACAAGTCCACCAAACAAGTCCACCAAACAAGTCCACCAAACAAGTCCACCAAACAAGTCCACCAAACAAGTCCACCAAACAAGTCCACCAAACAAGTCCACCAAACAAGTCCACCAAACAAGTCCACCAAACAAGTCCACCAAACAAGTCTACCAAACAAGTCCACCAAACAAGTCCACCAAACAAGTCCACCAAACAAGTCCACCAAACAAGTCCACCAAACAAGTCCACCAAACAAGTCCACCAAACAAGTCCACCAAACAAGTCCACCAAACAAGTCCACCTAATGGGTTGAATCTGACCCCATTATACCTCCCTTACCTTTCTTATCCTTATTTTCACATGCTGCATATATACTTTTTCTACTGTATTATTCACTGTATGTCTGTTTGTTTACTCCATGTGTAACTCTGTGTTGTTGTTTGTTTGTTTGTTTGTTTACCCTGTGTGTAACTCTGTGTTGTTGTTTGTTTGTTTGTTTACCCTGTGTGTAACTCTGTGTTGTTGTTTACTCCATGTGTAACTCTGTGTTGTTGTTTGTATGTTTGTTTACTCCATGTGTAACTCTGTGTTGTTGTTTACTCCATGTGTAACTCTGTGTTGTTGTTTGTCTGTTTGTTTACTCCATGTGTAACTCTGTGTTGTTGTTTACTCCATGTGTAACTCTGTGTTGTTGTTTGTGTCAAACTGCTTTGCTTTATCTTGGCCAGGACGCAGTTGTCAATGAGAACTTGTTCTCAACCGGTCAACCTGGTTAAATAAAAGTTTGAAATAAAAATAAATAAATAAAAAGTTGTGTACACGTCACAAGTCAGTTTGTTATTTTTTTTAAAAGATCTTACCACGAACGTCTACGCGACGTCTATGTCTGTGTGTACATCAGGCTTTTTATACATCAGCAGCTTAATCTAATTTAGCGAAAACGAGACTATAAACTTCTATAAAACAATATTTTGGCGAGATGATTAGCAGCCAGCCAACATGAACGTGTAGACAGTAGATATAGGCCTTTAAAAAAAAAAACTTTCTTCTTAAAAATAAAATCAATATAGGACACTCAAGGGCTTTGTTGCAGCCATATTCAGAAATATGACACCTGTTTGACAGATGCATTGACTGTCACCAAGCCCTCCTTAGGTTACATGCTATCAATTTCTGTGGAGGGCTTGATGTGCTATGTTTCAAAGCAGGGCGTGAATTGAAGGGGTAACCTGAGGATATAACCCTTGTTATGGAGAACGGGGAGAACGGGGAGAGGCAACCCGCCCCTTGTTGACTTATAAATTGTGAGGAAAATAAAACAACAGTCCAGATTATATAAAGCGATCTGGGCAACAACAACGATAAACTCTACTAACCCATCGAAGGTCTTGCTCAGCCTCAACATGGGTTCAAGGTACGACCTATCAAAACATTGCATTTAAAGAATAATAAAGACTGTTGAATTATCCCACGGAATATATGATGGTTTTAAATGAGAATATTAGTGGAAGGCTGTGTTTACAGCAAAAGACCAAGAACATAGAAGTGGTAGGTCTATAGAAGTGGTAGGTCCATAGAAGTGGTAGGTCTGTACAAGTGGTACAGTAGGTCTATAGAAGTGGTAGGTCTGTACAAGTGGTAAGGTCTATAGAAGTGGTAGGTCTATAGAAGTGGTAAGGTCTATAGAAGTGGTAGGTCTATAGAAGTGGTAGGTCTATAGAAGTGGTAGGTCTATAGAAGTGGTAGGTCTGTACAAGTGGTAAGGTCTATAGAAGTGGTAGGTCTATAGAAGTGGTAGGTCTATAGAAGTGGTACAGTAGGTCTATAGAAGTGGTACAGTAGGTCTATAGAAGTGATAGGTCTATAGAAGTGGTAGGTCTATAGAAGTGGTAGGTCTGTGGAAGTGGTAGGTCTGTAGAATTGGTAGGTCTATAGAAGTGCTAAGGTATATAGAAGTGTTAGGACTATAGAAGTGGTAGGTCTGTTGCAGTGGTACAGTAGGTCTATAGAAGTGGTAGGTCTGTAGAAGTGGTAAGGTCTACAGAAGTGGTAGGTCTATAGAAGTGGTAGGTCTATAGAAGTGGTAGGTCTATATAAGTGGTAAGGTATATAGAAGTGGTAGGTCTATAGAAATGTTAGGTCTATAGAAGTGGTAGGTCTATAGAAGTGGTAAGGTCTATAGAAGTGGTAGGTCTATAGAAGAGGTAGGTCTATAGAAGTGGTAGGTCTGTTGCAGTGGTACAGTAGGTCTATAGAAGTGGTAGGTCTATAGAAGTGGTAAGGTCTATAGAAGTGGTAGGTCTATAGAAGAGGTAGGTCTATAGAAGTGGTAGGTCTATAGAAGTGGTACAGTAGGACTATAGAAGTGGTAGGTCTGTAGAAGTGGTAAGGTCTATAGAAGTGGTAGGTCTGTAGAACTGGTAAGGTCTATAGACGTGGTACAGTAGGTCTATAGAAGCGGTACAGTAGGTCTATAGAAGGGTACAGTAGGTCTATAGAAGCGGTACAGTAGGTCTATAGAAGTGGTACAGTAGGTCTATAGAAGTGGTAGGTCTATAGAAGCGGTACAGTAGGTCTATAGAAGCGGTACAGTAGGTCTATAGAAGCGGTACAGTAGGTCTATAGAAGCGGTACAGTAGGTCTATAGAAGCGGTACAGTGGGTCTATAGAACGGTACAGTAGGTCTATAGAAGCGGTACAGTAGGTCTATAGAAGCGGTACAGTAGGTCTATAGAAGCGGTACAGTAGGTCTATAGAAGCGGTACAGTAGGTCTATAGAAGCGGTACAGTAGGTCTATAGAAGTGGTACAGTAGGTCTATAGAACGGTACAGTAGGTCTATAGAAGCGGTACAGTAGGTCTATAGAAGCGGTACGGTACAGTAGGTCTATAGAAGCGGTACAGTAGGTCTATAGAAGTGGTACAGTAGGTCTATAGACGCGGCCGGTCTATAGACGGGGTACAGTAGGTCTATAGCAGTGGTAGGTCTGTATAAGTGGTACAGTAGGTCTATAGAAGTGGTACAGTGGGTCTATAGACGCGGCCGGTCTATAGACGGGGTACAGTAGGTCTATAGCAGTGGTAGGTCTATAGAAGTGGTACAGTAGGTCTATAGAAGCGGTACAGTAGGTCTATAGAAGTGGTACAGTAGGTCTATAGAAGTGGTACAGTAGGTCTATAGAAGCGGTACAGTAGGTCTATAGAAGTGGTACAGTAGGTCTATAGAAGTGGTAGGTCTATAGAAGTGGTACAGTAGGTCTATAGAACGGTACAGTAGGTCTATAGAAGTGGTACAGTAGGTCTATAGAACGGTACAGTAGGTCTATAGAAGCGGTACAGTAGGTCTATAGAAGTGGTAGGTCTATAGAAGTGGTACAGTAGGTCTATAGAAGCGGTACAGTAGGTCTATAGAAGCGGTACAGTAGGTCTATAGAACGGTACAGTAGGTCTATAGAAGTGGTAGGTCTATAGAAGTGGTAGGTCTATAGAAGTGGTAGGTCTATAGAAGTGGTAGGTCTATAGAAGCGGTACAGTAGGTCTATAGAAGCGGTACAGTAGGTCTATAGAGGTGGTAGGTCTATAGAAGTGGTACAGTAGGTCTATAGAAGCGGTACAGTAGGTCTATAGAAGTGGTACAGTAGGTCTATAGAAGCGGTACAGTAGGTCTATAGAAGTGGTACAGTAGGTCTATAGAAGCGGTACAGTAGGTCTATAGAAGCGGTAGGTCTATAGAAGTGGTACAGTAGGTCTATAGAAGCGGTACAGTAGGTCTATAGAAGCGGTACTGTAGGTCTATAGAAGTGGTACAGTAGGTCTCTAGAAGCGGTACAGTAGGTCTATAGAACGGTACAGTAGGTCTATAGAAGTGGTAGGTCTATAGCAGTGGTAGGTCTATAGAAGTGGTAGGTCTATTGAAGTGGTACAGTAGGTCTATAGAATTGGTATAGTAGGTCTCTAGAAGCGGTACAGTAGGTCTGTAGAATTGGTACAGTAGAGCTATAGAAGTGGTACAGTAGGTCTATAGGAGTGGTAGGTCTATAGAAGTGGTACAGTAGGTCTATAGAAGTGGTAGGTCTATAGAAGCGGTACAGTAGGTCTATAGAAGTGGTAGGTCTATAGAAGCGGTACAGTAGGTCCATAGAAGTGGTAGGTCTATAGAAGCGGTACAGTAGGTCTATAGAATCGGTACAGTAGGTCTATAGAAGTGGTAGGTCTATAGAAGTGGTACAGTAGGTCTATAGAAGTGGTAGGTCCATAGAAGTGGTAGGTCTATAGAAGTGGTACAGTAGGTCTATAGAAGCGGTACAGTAGGTCTATGGAAGCGGTAGGTCTATCGAAGTGGTACAGTAGGTCTATAGAAGCGGTACAGTAGGTCTATAGAAGCGGTACAGTAGGTCTATAGAAGTGGTACAGTAGGTCTATAGAAGTGGTAGGTCTATAGAAGCGGTACAGTAGGTCTATAGAAGTGGTACAGTAGGTCTATAGAAGTGGTACAGTAGGTCTATAGAAGTGGTACAGTAGGTCTATAGAAGCGGTACAGTAGGTCTATAGAAGCGGTAGGTCTATAGAAGTGGTACAGTAGGTCTATAGAAGTGGTACAGTAGGTCTATAGAAGCGGTACAGTAGGTCTATAGAAGCGGTACAGTAGGTCTATAGAACGGTACAGTAGGTCTATAGAAGCAGTACAGTAGGTCTATAGAAGTGGTACAGTAGGTCTATAGAAGCGGTACAGTGGGTCTATAGAACGGTACAGTAGGTCTATAGAAGCGGAACAGTAGGTCTATAGAAGCGGTACAGTAGGTCTATAGAAGCGGTACAGTAGGTCTATAGAAGCGGTACAGTAGGTCTATAGAAGCGGTACAGTAGGTCTATAGAAGCGGTACAGTAGGTCTATAGAAGCGGTACAGTAGGTCTATAGAACGGTACAGTAGGTCTATAGAAGTGGAACAGTAGGTCTATAGAAGCGGTACAGTAGGTCTATAGAAGCGGTACAGTAGGTCTATAGAAGCGGTACAGTAGGTCTATAGAAGCGGTACAGTAGGTCTATAGAAGCGGTACAGTAGGTCTATAGAAGCGGTACAGTAGGTCTATAGAAGCGGTACAGTAGGTCTCTAGAAGCGGTACAGTAGGTCTATAGAATTGGTACAGTAGGTCTATAGAAGTGGTACAGTAGGTCTATAGAAGTGGTAGGTCTATAGAAGCGGAATGGGTCTATTCATAGACCTAACAATTTAACAGATAAAAACATGTTTTATTTCTTAGGAGGGGGGAATCTCATTGAATCAGGCTTTTAGTTTCATTGCATTTTCATTCTTACTCATAACATATGGCCTAAACAGAACCAAAAACCTCCCAGCCTATTTCAATCACAGATCATAACAAAGCCTGAACACTTAAGCTATATTTATCCTTTATTTAAGCCACTATCGCCTACAGATTAGATACACATGAAGACCTATATTCATTTTTGTTTTGGCAAACAATAAAATGACTGTCTTCAAGGATCCGGACTTATCCCTGCAAATGTAATCCTGTGAATAAGGGCTAAATGTAGTGGTACATGAATATGGGCTAAATGTAGTGGTACATGGATTTGGGCTAAATTTAGTGGTACATGGATTTGGGCTAAATGTCATCCTACGAATAAGGGCTAAATGTAGCGGTACATTAATATGGGCTAAATGTAGTGGTACATGGATTTGGGCTAAATGTAGTGGTCCATGAATTTGGGCTAACTGTAGTGGTACATGAATAGGGGCTAAATGTAGTCCTATGAATAAGGGCTAAATGTCGTCCTATGAATAAGGGCTAAATGAAGTCCTATGAATAAGGGCTAAATGTAGTCCTGTGAATAAGGGCTAAATGTCATCCTATGAATAAGGGCTAAATGTAGTCCTATGAATAAGGGCTAAATGTAGTCCTATGAATAAGGGCTAAATGTAGTCCTATGAATAAGGGCTAAATGTAGTCCTATGAATAAGGGCTAAATGTAGTCCTATGAATAAGGGCTAAATGTAGTCCTATGAATAAGGGCTAAATGTAGTCTTATGAATAAGGGCTAAATGTCGTCCTATGAAGAAGGGCTGAATGTAGTCGTATGAATAAGGGCTAAATGTAGTCCTATGAATAAGGGCTAAATGTAGTCTTATGAATAAGGGCTAAATGTAGTCCTATGAGTAAGGGCTAAATGTAGTCCTATGAGTAGGGGCTAAATGCAGTACTATGAATAAGGGCTAAATGTAGTCCTGTGAATAAGGGCTAAATGTAGTCCTATGAATAAGGGCTAAATGTAGTCTTATGAATAAGGGCTAAATGTAGTCTTATGAGTAGGGGCTAAATGTAGTCTTATGAATAGGGGCTAAATGTAGTCCTATGAATAAGGGCTAAATGTCATCCTATGAGTAGGGGCTAAATGTAGTCCTATGAATAACGGCTAAATGTAGTCCTATGAGTAGGGGCTAAATGTAGTCCTATGAGTAGGGGCTAAATGTAGTCCTATGAGTAGGGGCTACATGTTTTCTGTTTAATTTGCATAAGAAAACCACTGTGATTAATCATATTTACCATCTTCTGTTATTTATGAATAAACAGGCATTGGAAAAAAATGATAATTGGTTTAAAGATATCCCTCCGCATGGGTCCTGCGAGAAAATAAAGGAAATTGCATTATTTTCGAATTTGCAATGGTTTTCCATAAATTACTACTGCTTATCATTTCACCACATTTTTTTGAGAGTAGGTCTATTCCTTGTAAAAAAGTATGTGGAGATTATTGAGTATAATTGAACATTCTAGAAAATAAGGAAGGGGTAGGTGTGTGGCAAGGACGCACAGGCCGGTAGGGGAGTATAAGCTCCGTCTTTCTCCACACATAATCCCTGGGTTATTTGTTTCATTCTGTGAATAGTTTTTTTCAGCTACCCTCCTTTGATAACCTCTACGGGATTGTAAGTGACAAAAAAAAAATCCCAGGACATAGACAAATCTGATATGGTCAGAAAGCTTAAATTCTTGTTAATCTAACTAATTTACTGTAGCTATTACAGTGAAATAATGCCGTACTATTGTTTGAGGAGAGTGCACAATTGTGAACTTGAAAATGTATTAATAAACCAAGTGGCAAATTTGGGCAGTTTTGAACAGATATGCAATGGTGCTTTGGATCAGTTTAAAACTTTGCACATACACTGCTGCCATCTAGTGGCCAAAATCGAAATTGCACCTGTGCTGGAATAAGTGTTTCCTTTCAAATGGAATCAAGAAAATGCATATCCTTGGTTTAGGGCCTGAGCAACAGGAAGTTAGATTTGGATATGTCATTTTAGGCGAAAATTGAAAAAAAGGGTCCGATCCTTAAGAGGTCTATAGAAGCAATTTCCTGTTAGCCTGATAATTTACAGGACTCACCGGAGCTGAGCAACCTACCGTCACCTTAAATGCTCTACTGAGCTGCTCTTCCTCATATAGAATATTATCTAAAAGTATTGTGGAGCTCCTGCACATGTTAACAGCAGCCTACTGGCACCCAAAATGAATAGGCTACAGGGCACCTATCTCAGTCCAAGTCAAGCACTGTTTATATCACCAGTAAATGTTCAACATTAAACATTCTTTAAGGCTATGTTTAGGTACGGTCATTTCTGTTAATGCAACTCAAACTGTTAGCCTGTTCTTTTAATCAAGACATTTAGATTTATTTCATATCATTATGAGTTTTGAAAATATCTTAATTCGTCTTTTGGTCGCAGGGGAGGATATGTCTGTTTCTCTGTCCTGTCAATGTTGAGCGACGCATCCTCAGTGCGCATAGAGAAATTATAGGTGTAGCACCTTAAACATCTAGTCAGAGGAGGTATAGCACCTTAAACATCTAGACAGAGGAGGTGTAGCACCTTAAACATCTAGAGAGAGGAGGTGTAGCACCTTAAACATCTAGACAGAGGAGGTGTAGCACCTTAAACATCTAGAGAGAGGAGGTATAGCACCTTAAACATCTAGACAGAGGAGGTGTAGCACCTTAAACATCTAGACAGAGGAGGTGTAGCACCTTAAACATCTAGAGAGAGGAGGTGTAGCACCTTAAACATCTAGAGAGAGGAGGTGTAGCACCTTAAACATCTAGACAGAGGAGGTGTAGCACCTTAAACATCTAGAGAGAGGAGGTGTAGCACCTTAAACATCTAGACAGAGGAGGTGTAGCACCTTAAACATCTAGTCAGAGGAGGTATAGCACCTTAAACATCTAGACAGAGGAGGTGTAGCACCTTAAACATCTAGACAGAGGAGGTGTAGCACCTTAAACATCTAGAGAGAGGAGGTATAGCACCTTAAACATCTAGACAGAGGAGGTGTAGCACCTTAAACATCTAGACAGAGGAGGTGTAGCACCTTAAACATCTAGAGAGAGGAGGTGTAGCACCTTAAACATCTAGGCAGAGGAGGTATAGCACCTTAAACATCTAGAGAGAGGAGGTGTAGCACCTTAAACATCTAGGCAGAGGAGGTGTAGCACCTTAAACATCTAGAGAGAGGAGGTGTAGCACCTTAAACATCTAGTCAGAGGAGGTGTAGCACCTTAAACATCTAGAGAGAGGAGGTGTAGCACCTTAAACATCTAGAGAGAGGAGGTGTAGCACCTTAAACATCTAGACAGAGGAGGTGTAGCACCTTAAACATCTAGACAGAGGAGGTGTAGCACCTTAAACATCTAGACAGAGGAGGTGTAGCACCTTAAACATCTAGACAGAGGAGGTGTAGCACCTTAAACATCTAGACAGAGGAGGTGTAGCACCTTAAACATCTAGACAGAGGAGGTATAGCACCTTAAACATCTAGACAGAGGAGGTGTAGCACCTTAAACATCTAGACAGAGGAGGTGTAGCACCTTAAACATCTAGACAGAGGAGGTGTAGCACCTTAAACATCTAGACAGAGGAGGTGTAGCACCTTAAACATCTAGACAGAGGAGGTGTAGCACCTTAAACATCTAGGCAGAGGAGGTATAGCACCTTAAACATCTAGTCAGAGGAGGTATAGCACCTTAAACATCTAGAGAGAGGAGGTATAGCACCTTAAACATCTAGACAGAGGAGGTGTTTCACCTTAAACATCTAGAGAGGGGAGGTGTAGCACCTTAATTAAACATCTAGGCAGAGGAGGTGTAGCACCTTACACATCTAGACAGAGGAGGTGTTTCAACTTAAACATCTAGAGAGAGAGAGGAGGTGTCGCACCTTAAACATCTAGACAGAGGAGGTGTCGCACCTTAAACATCTAGACAGAGGAAGTGTAGCACCTTAAACATCGAGACAAAGGAGGTATAGCACCTTAAACATCTAGACAGAGGAGGTGTTTCACCTTAAACATCTAGAAAGAGAGAGGAGGTGTCGCACCTTAAACATCTAGACAGAGGAGGTGTAGCACCTTAAACATCTAGAGAGAGGAGGTGTCACACCTTAAACATCTAGACAGAGGAGGTGTAGCACCTTAAATATCTAGGCAGAGGAGGTGTAGCACCTTAAACATATAGAGAGAGGAGGTGTAGCACCTTAAATATCTAGGCAGAGGAGGTGTAGCACCTTAAACATCTAGAGAGAGGAGGTGTAGCACCTTAAACATCTAGAGAGAGGAGGTGTAGCACCTTAAACATCTAGACAGAGGAGGTGTAGCACCTTAAACATCTAGACAGAGGAGGTGTAGCACCTTAAACATCTAGACAGAGGAGGTGTAGCACCTTAAACATCTAGACAGAGGAGGTGTAGCACCTTAAACATCTAGACAGAGGAGGTGTAGCACCTTAAACATCTAGACAGAGGAGGTATAGCACCTTAAACATCTAGACAGAGGAGGTGTAGCACCTTAAACATCTAGGCAGAGGAGGTGTAGCACCTTAAACATCTAGTCAGAGGAGGTATAGCACCTTAAACATCTAGAGAGAGGAGGTGTAGCACCTTAAACATCTAGACAGAGGAGGTGTAGCACCTTAAACATCTAGACAGAGGAGGTATAGCACCTTAAACATCTAGACAGAGGAGGTATAGCACCTTAAACATCTAGACAGAGGAGGTATAGCACCTTAAACATCTAGACAGAGGAGGTGTTTCACCTTAAACATCTAGAGAGGGGAGGTGTAGCACCTTAATTAAACATCTAGGCAGAGGAGGTGTAGCACCTTACACATCTAGACAGAGGAGGTGTTTCAACTTAAACATCTAGAGAGAGAGAGGAGGTGTCGCACCTTAAACATCTAGACAGAGGAGGTGTCGCACCTTAAACATCTAGACAGAGGAAGTGTAGCACCTTAAACATCGAGACAAAGGAGGTATAGCACCTTAAACATCGAGACAAAGGAGGTATAGCACCTTAAACATCTAGGCAGAGGAGGTGTAGCACCTTACACATCTAGACAGAGGAGGTGTAGCACCTTAAACATCTAGTCAGAGGAGGTATAGCACCTTAAACATCTAGAGAGAGGAGGTGTATCACCTTAAACATCTAGAGAGAGGAGGTATAGCACCTTAAACATCTAGACAGAGGAGGTGCAGCACCTTAAACATCCAGACAGAGGAGGTATTTCACCTTGAACATCAAGACAGAGGACGTGTAATGTCGTAGTAATGTAGTGTAGGCCCTTATCAGGGAACATCCCATCCCTACTGCCTCTGATCTGGAGGACTTTCTAAACAGACAATATCCCTGGTCATCTCTACTGCCTCTGATCTGGAGGACTCACTAAACAGAGAACATCACTGGTCATCCCTACTGCCTCTGATCTGGAGGACTCACTAAACAGAGAACATCCTTGGTCATCCCTACTGCCTCTGATCTGGAGGACTCACTAAACAGAGATCATCCTTTGTCATTCCTACTGCCTCTGATCTGGAGGACTCACTAAACAGAGAACATCCTTGGTCATCCCTACTGCCTCTGATCTGGAGGACTCACTAAACAGAGAACATACCTGGTCATCCCTACTGCCTCTGATCTGGAGGACTCACTAAACAGAGAACATCCCTGGTCATCCCTACTGCCTCTGATCTGGAGGACTCACTAAACAGAGAACATCCATGGTCATCCCTACTGCCTCTGGTCTGGAGGACTCACAAAACAGAGAACATCCCTGGTCATCCCTACTGCCTCTGATCTGGAGGACTCACTAAACAGAGGAGGTGTAGTACCTTAAACATCTAGAGAGATCCCTACTACCTCTGGTCTGGAGGACTCACTAAACAGAGAACATCCCTGGTCATCCCTACTGCCTCTGATCTGGAGGACTCACTAAACAGAGAACATCCCTGGTCATCCCTACTACCTCTGATCTGGAGGACTCACTAAACAGAGAACATCCCTGGTCATCCCTACTACCTCTGATCTGGAGGACTCACTAAACAGAGAACATCCCTGGTCATCCCTACTACCTCTGATCTGGAGGACTCACTAAACAGAGAACATCCCTGGTCATCCCTACTACCTCTGGTCTGGAGGACTCACCAAACTCACATGCTTCGTTTGTAAATGATGTCTGAGTTTTGTAATATAGTCCTGGCTATCCGTAAAGTAAAAAAAATAAGAAAATGACGCCATCTGGTTTGCTTAATATAAGCAATTTGAAATTATTCATACTTCTACTTTTGATACTTAAGTAGTATTTTACCGGGTGACTCACTTTTGCTTGAGTCTTTTCCTATTAAGGTACAGCATCTGTACTTTTACTACAGTATGACAAATTGGATACTTTTTCCACCACTGATCACAGCTATCCCTATAGCCTCCCCTTAAAACCTTCCTCTTAAATGTATATGATAGGCTACATCGATTTAGCATTATCCTGCAATGTAGACTTGTTTTTTGGTATCATACTGAAAGGATTTGAAGCTAAGGCAATACTTACAGGGGGGGGATAGAAATGTGATTTGCTTCTGTGTCTGAGTGAGATGCGCTGCAGGCAGCTTTGATAGGTGTTTTTTTTAGGTGGCTGGGTGGCTGAGCGTGTTTCCTCTAACAGGCCTAGTCTGGACTGCGTCTCCTTAATCAGATAGACAGAAAACTGTAAGTGTCATAACAATCAGCATCTGATCGAGGACTGAAGACAGATGGCAGTTCTGCATTTCCTCTATTATGATGATGATGATGATGATACATGATGACGATGATGATGATACACGATGATACATGATGATGGTGATGATGATGATGATACATGATGATGATGATGATACATGATGATGATGGTGATGATGATGATGATACATGATGACGATGATAGATGATTATACATGATGATACATGATGATGATGATGATGATACATGTCGATGATGCTTAAATGTAAATGTAATGATGATACATGATGATACATGATGATGATGATGATAATGATGATACATGATGATGATGATGATGATGATGATGATACATGATGATGATGATGATGATGATGATGATGATGATGATGATGATGATGATGATGATGATGATGATGATGATGATGATGATGATGATGATGATGATGATGATGATGATGATGATGATGATGATGATGATGATGATGATGATGATGATACATGATGATGATTATGATGATGATGATGATACATCTCAGACTTTCGACAGGAGGTGATATCAGGACATATCAGTCAGATGTCAAATGGTGGGGGACAAGAGCTCGTTCTGCTCATCAACCACAAACTTTATACCCGTCATCTGAACTCTGTGGGCAGATGTCCTCATTTCGAAGAGGAATTCTTACAATACTGACTGTCTAGACAACCTAATATGTCACCAATATCGAAAGGGGGGACTTTCACGAACACAAAGGCGTCGGTTGTTCTGCTCTGCGATGCGCAAAAATTCAGGGGAGTCATCTGAAAGTAATCTAATACCAGGCTGTAAAAATGGCACAAAGTGAATAGGGGGTGAAACGTGGCACGAATAACGTGACCAAACATGACGTGGGTCTATTATTTTTCAAAACCTTATTCCTTATGATTTTTTTTTTTTGTTAAAGGTCTGTTTTTGTTCAAATGTGTTTTTCAATGTGCTTCTTATGGGCAAAAAGCATTAAAGGTCAAATTCAATGTTGTTATACATTTGTTATACCGACATGGGTCCTAAAATGTCAAATCAAATGGCTAAATTATACACTTTGTGACCATCTTGAGGCAATTCCAGATGTTGTCTTAGTAGATATTACGATCTAAGGATCTAAGATCTATCACAAACAGAATCAAGTTTCAAACATTGCACACGTACCATCCAAATACTGTTCGCGCTAGCGGCCTATAGCAACACCAATCCTCCTATTGATTGTTTACTATGGTGCTTCGGATGAAGTATTCCTCAGGGATCCATTCTAGGACCTATACAATGAGACACGTGGCAACATGTAGAGTGGAATTGAACATGGGGGGAACCTGCCAGAGCAATGCCTTTGTTTACAAGCTATTGTCCGTGGACACACACGTCGCTGTTACATTGCACAACAGTGATATCTTGTTGCATTTTCCATATGTTATTTTCTCTTCACACTTCACTTCACGTAACAGTAAATGTACTTTGTTCATGTCTTTCCCAGCTGGCTTCTCACACCTTATGTACAAATTTCATTTCATTATTATTATTATTTTTTAAATGTGTTGCTTAGTTACAAGGCTTTATTGGTTGTTTTAAATGTGAGGCACAGCTCCACTTCTGGCTGTGCTGTTCAGCTAGACCATATCGAGCCTCTCACTCCTAGCCACTCTAATTGACCATATCGAGCCTCTCACTCCTAGCCACTCTAATTGACCATATCGAGCCTCTCACTCCTAGCCACTCTAAATGACCATATCGAGCCTCTCACTCCTAGCCACTCTAAATGACCATATCGAGCCTCTCACTCCTAGCCACTCTAATTGACCATATCGAGCCTCTCACTCCTAGCCATTCTAATTGACCAAATCAAGCCTCTCACTCCTAGCCACTCTAATTGACCATATCGAGCCTCTCACTCCTAGCCACTCTAATTGACCATATCGAGCCTCTCACTCCTAGCAACTCTAATTGACCATATCGAGCCTCTCACTCCTAGCCACTCTAATTGACCATATCGAGCCTCTCACTCCTAGCCACTCTAATTGACCATATCGAGCCTCTCACTCCTAGCCACTCTAATTGACCATATCGAGCCTCTCACTCCTAGCCACTCTAATTGACCATACCGAGCCTCTCACTCCTAGCCACTCTAATTGACCATATCGAGCCTCTCACTCCTAGCCACTCTAATTGACCATATCGATCCTCTCACTCCTAGCCACTCTAATTGACCATACCGAGCCTCTCACTCCTAGCCACTCTAATTGACCATATCGAGCCTCTCACTCCTAGCCACTCTAAATGACCATATCGAGCCTCTCACTCCTAGCCACTCTAAATGACCATATCGAGCCTCTCACTCCTAGCCACTCTAAATGACCATATCGAACCTCTCACCCCTAGCCACTCTAATTGACCATATCGAGCCTCTCACTCCTAGCCACTCTAAATGACCATATCGAACCTCTCACTCCTAGCCACTCTAATTGACCATATCGAGCCTCTCACTCCTAGCCACTCTAATTGACCATATCAAGTCTATATAACTCCTAGCCATTCTAATTGACCATATCAAGTCTATATAACTCCTAGCCATTCTAATTGACCATATCAAGTCTATATAACTCCTAGCCATTCTAATTGACCAAATCAAGCCTATATAACCCCTAGCCACTCTAATTGACCAAATCAAGTCTATATAACTCCTAGCCACTCTAATTGACCAAATCAAGCCTCTCACTCCTAGCCACTCTAATTGACCAAATCAAGCCTATATAATAACTCTAATTGACCAAATCAAGTCTATATAACTCCTAGCCACTCTAATTGACCCTATATAACTCTAGCCACTCTAATTGACCAAATCAAGTATATATAACTCCAAGCCATTCTAATTGACCAAATCAAGCCTATATAACTCCTAGCCATTCTAATTGACCAAATCAAGTCTATATAACTCCTAGCCATTCTAATTGACCAAATCAAGCCTCTCATAACTCATTCTAGCCACTATATAATTGACCATATCAAGCCTCTCACTCCTAGCCATTCTAATTGACCATATCAAGCCTCTCACTCCTAGCCATTCTAATTGACCAAATCACTCCTAGCCTATGACCAAATAACTAACCTAGCCATTCTAATTGACCAAATCAAGCCTCTCACTCCTAGCCACTCTAATTGACCATATCAAGCCTCTCACTCCTAGCCACTCTAATTGACCAAATCAAGCCTATATAACTCCTAGCCATTCTAATTGACCATATCAAGCCTCTCACTCCTAGCCACTCTAATTGACCAAATCAAGTCTATATAACTCCAAGCCATTCTAATTGACCATATCAAGCCTCTCACTCCTAGCCACTCTAATTGACCAAATCAAGTCTATATAACTCCTAGCCATTCTAATTGACCATATCAAGCCTCTCACTCCTAGCCACTCTAATTGACCAAATCAGGTCTATATAACTCCTAGCCATTCTAATTGACCATATCAAGCCTCTCACTCCTAGCCACTCTAATTGACCAAATCAAGTCTATATAACTCCAAGCCATTCTAATTGACCATATCAAGCCTCTCACTCCTAGCCACTCTAATTGACCAAATCAAGCCTCTCACTCCTAGCCACTCTAATTGACCATATCAAGCCTCTCACTCCTAGCCATTCTAATTGACCATATCAAGCCTCTCACTCCTAGCCACTCTAATTGACCAAATCAAGCCTATATAACTCCTAGCCATTCTAATTGACCAAATCAAGCCTCTCACTCCTAGCCACTCTAATTGACCATATCAAGCCTCTCACTCCTAGCCACTCTAATTGACCAAATCAAGCCTATATAACTCCTAGCCATTCTAATTGACCATATCAAGCCTCTCACTCCTAGCCACTCTAATTGACCAAATCAAGTCTATATAACTCCAAGCCATTCTAATTGACCATATCAAGCCTCTCACTCCTAGCCACTCTAATTGACCAAATCAAGTCTATATAACTCCTAGCCATTCTAATTGACCATATCAAGCCTCTCACTCCTAGCCACTCTAATTGACCAAATCAGGTCTATATAACTCCTAGCCACTCTAATTGACCAAATCAAGTCTATATAAGTCCTAGCCATTCTAATTGACCAAATCAAGTCTATATAACTCCTAGCCACTCTAATTGACCAAATCAAGTCTATATAACTCCTAGCCACTCTAATTGACCAAATCAAGTCTATATAACTCCTAGCCAATCTAATTGACCAAATCAAGTCTATATAACTCCTAGCCACTCTAATTGACCAAATCAAGTCTATATAACTCCTAGCCACTCTAATTGACCAAATCAGGTCTATATAACTCCTAGCCACTCTAATTGACCAAATCAAGTCTATATAAGTCCTAGCCAATCTAATTGACCAAATCAAGTCTATATAACTCCTAGCCACTCTAATTGACCAAATCAAGTCTATATAACTCCTAGCCACTCTAATTGACCAAATCAGGTCTATATAACTCCTAGCCACTCTAATTGACCAAATCAAGTCTATATAAGTCCTAGCCATTCTAATTGACCAAATCAAGTCTATATAACTCCTAGCCACTCTAATTGACCAAATCAAGTCTATATAACTCCTAGCCACTCTAATTGACCAAATCAAGCCTCTCACTCCTAGCCACTCTAATTGACCAAATCAAGCCTATATAACTCCTAGCCATTCTCATTGACCAAATCAAGTCTATATAACTCCTAGCCACTCTAATTGACCATATCAAGCCTCTCACTCCTAGCCATTCTAATTGACCAAATCAAGCCTATATAACTCCTAGCCATTCTAATTGACCAAATCAAGCCTATATAACTCCTAGCCACTCTAATTGACCAAATCAAGTCTATATAACTCCTAGCCAATCTAATTGACCAAATCAAGTCTATATAACTCCTAGCCAATCTAATTGACCATATCAAGTCTATATAACTCCTAGCCAATCTAATTGACCAAATCAAGCCTCTCACTCCTAGCCACTCTAATTGACCAAATCAAGCCTCTCACTCCTAGCCACTCTAATTGACCAAATCAAGCCTATATAACTCCTAGCCATTCTCATTGACCAAATCAAGTCTATATAACTCCTAGCCACTCTAATTGACCATATCAAGTCTATATAACTCCTAGCCAATCTAATTGACCAAATCAAGCCTCTCACTCCTAGCCACTCTAATTGACCAAATCAAGCCTCTCACTCCTAGCCACTCTAATTGACCATATCAAGTCTATATAACTCCTAGCCAATCTAATTGACCAAATCAAGCCTCTCACTCCTAGCCACTCTAATTGACCAAATCAAGCCTCTCACTCCTAGCCACTCTAATTGACCAAATCAAGCCTATATAACTCCTAGCCATTCTCATTGACCAAATCAAGTCTATATAACTCCTAGCCACTCTAATTGACCATATCAAGCCTCTCACTCCTAGCCATTCTAATTGACCAAATCAAGCCTATATAACTCCTAGCCATTCTAATTGACCAAATCAAGCCTATATAACTCCTAGCCAATCTAATTGACCAAATCAAGCCTCTCACTCCTAGCCATTCTAATTGACCAAATCAAGCCTCTCACTCCAAGCCATTCTAATTGACCATATCAAGCCTCTCACTCCTAGCCACTCTAAATGACCAAATCAAGTCTATATAACTCATAGCCACTCTAATTGACCATATCAAGCCTCTCACTCCTAGCCATTCTAATTGACCATATCAAGCCTCTCACTCCTAGCCACTCTAATTGACCAAATCAGGTCTATATAACTCCTAGCCACTCTAATTGACCAAATCAAGTCTATATAAGTCCTAGCCATTCTAATTGACCAAATCAAGTCTATATAACTCCTAGCCACTCTAATTGACCAAATCAAGTCTATATAACTCCTAGCCACTCTAATTGACCAAATCAAGTCTATATAACTCCTAGCCACTCTAATTGACCAAATCAAGCCTCTCACTCCTAGCCACTCTAATTGACCAAATCAAGCCTATATAACTCCTAGCCATTCTCATTGACCATATCAAGCCTCTCACTCCTAGCCATTCTAATTGACCAAATCAAGCCTATATAACTCCTAGCCATTCTAATTGACCATATCAAGCCTCTCACTCCTAGCCACTCTAATTGACCATATCAAGCCTCTCACTCCTAGCCACTCTAATTGACCATATCAAGCCTCTCACTCCTAGCCATTCTAATTGACCATATCAAGCCTCTCACTCCTAGCCACTCTAATTGACCATATCAAGCCTCTCACTCCTAGCCACTCTAATTGACCATATCAAGCCTCTCACTCCTAGCCATTCTAATTGACCAAATCAAGCCTATATAACTCCTAGCCATTCTAATTGACCAAATCAAGCCTATATAACTCCTAGCCAATCTAATTGACCAAATCAAGCCTCTCACTCCTAGCCACTCTAATTGACCAAATCAAGTCTATATAACTCCTAGCCATTCTAATTGACCAAATCAAGCCTCTCACTCCAAGCCATTCTAATTGACCATATCAAGCCTCTCACTCCTAGCCACTCTAATTGACCAAATCAAGTCTATATAACTCATAGCCATTCTAATTGACCAAATCAAGTCTATATAAGTCCTAGCCATTCTAATTGACCATATCAAGCCTCTCACTCCTAGCCATTCTAATTGACCATATCAAGCCTCTCACTCCAAGCCATTCTAATTGACCATATCAAGCCTCTCACTCCTAGCCATTCTAATTGACCATATCAAGCCTCTCACTCCTAGCCACTCTAATTGACCAAATCAGGTCTATATAACTCCTAGCCACTCTAATTGACCAAATCAAGTCTATATAAGTCCTAGCCATTCTAATTGACCAAATCAAGTCTATATAACTCCTAGCCACTCTAATTGACCAAATCAAGTCTATATAACTCCTAGCCACTCTAATTGACCATATCAAGCCTCTCACTCCTAGCCATTCTAATTGACCAAATCAAGCCTATATAACTCCTAGCCATTCTCATTGACCATATCAAGCCTCTCACTCCTAGCCATTCTAATTGACCAAATCAAGCCTCTCACTCCTAGCCATTCTAATTGACCAAATCAAGCCTATATAACTCCTAGCCATTCTAATTGACCATATCAAGCCTCTCACTCCAAGCCACTCTAATTGACCATATCAAGTCTATATAACTCCTAGCCACTCTAATTGACCAAATCAAGCCTCTCACTCCAAGCCACTCTAATTGACCAAATCAAGCCTATATAACTCCTAGCCATTCTAATTGACCATATCAAGCCTCTCACTCCTAGCCACTCTAATTGACCATATCAAGTCTATATAACTCCTAGCCATTCTAATTGACCATATCAAGCCTCTCACTCCAAGCCACTCTAATTGACCATATCAAGTCTATATAACTCCTAGCCACTCTAATTGACCAAATCAAGCCTATATAACTCCTAGCCACTCTAATTGACCAAATCAAGTCTATATAAGTCCTAGCCACTCTAATTGACCAAATCAAGTCTATATAACTCCTAGCCACTCTAATTGACCATATCAAGCCTCTCACTCCTAGCCATTCTAATTGACCATATCAAGCCTCTCACTCCTAGCCACTCTAATTGACCAAATCAAGCCTATATAACTCCTAGCCATTCTCATTGACCAAATCAAGTCTATATAACTCCTAGCCACTCTAATTGACCAAATCAAGCCTCTCACTCCAAGCCACTCTAATTGACCAAATCAAGCCTATATAACTCCTAGCCATTCTCATTGACCAAATCAAGTCTATATAACTCCTAGCCACTCTAATTGACCATATCAAGCCTCTCACTCCAAGCCACTCTAATTGACCAAATCAAGCCTATATAACTCCTAGCCATTCTCATTGACCAAATCAAGCCTATATAACTCCTAGCCACTCTAATTGACCATATCAAGCCTCTCACTCCAAGCCACTCTAATTGACCATATCAAGCCTATATAACTCCTAGCCACTCTAATTGACCATATCAAGCCTCTCACTCCTAGCCACTCTAATTGACCATATCGAGCCTCTCACTCCTAGCCACTCTAATTGACCAAATCAAGCCTCTCACTCCTAGCCACTCTAATTGACCATATCGAGCCTCTCACTCCTAGCCACTCTAATTGACCATATCAAGCCTCTCACTCCTAGCCACTCTAATTGACCATATCGAGCCTCTCACTCCTAGCCACTCTAATTGACCAAATCAAGCCTCTCACTCCTAGCCACTCTAATTGACCATATCGAGCCTCTCACTCCTAGCCATTCTAATTGACCATATCGAGCCTCTCACTCCTAGCCACTCTAATTGACCATATCAAGCCTCTCACTCCTAGCCACTCTAATTGACCATATCGAGCCTCTCACTCCTAGCCACTCTAATTGACCAAATCAAGCCTCTCACTCCTAGCCACTCTAATTGACCATATCAAGCCTCTCACTCCTAGCCACTCTAATTGACCATATCAAGCCTCTCACTCCTAGCCACTCTAATTGACCAAATCAAGTCTATATAAGTCCTAGCCACTCTAATTGACCAAATCAAGTCTATATAACTCCTAGCCACTCTAATTGACCATATCAAGCCTCTCACTCCTAGCCATTCTAATTGACCATATCAAGCCTCTCACTCCTAGCCACTCTAATTGACCAAATCAAGCCTATATAACTCCTAGCCATTCTCATTGACCAAATCAAGTCTATATAACTCCTAGCCACTCTAATTGACCAAATCAAGCCTCTCACTCCAAGCCACTCTAATTGACCAAATCAAGCCTATATAACTCCTAGCCATTCTCATTGACCAAATCAAGTCTATATAACTCCTAGCCACTCTAATTGACCATATCAAGCCTCTCACTCCAAGCCACTCTAATTGACCAAATCAAGCCTATATAACTCCTAGCCATTCTCATTGACCAAATCAAGCCTATATAACTCCTAGCCACTCTAATTGACCATATCAAGCCTCTCACTCCAAGCCACTCTAATTGACCATATCAAGCCTCTCACTCCTAGCCACTCTAATTGACCATATCGAGCCTCTCACTCCTAGCCACTCTAATTGACCAAATCAAGCCTCTCACTCCTAGCCACTCTAATTGACCATATCGAGCCTCTCACTCCTAGCCACTCTAATTGACCATATCAAGCCTCTCACTCCTAGCCACTCTAATTGACCATATCGAGCCTCTCACTCCTAGCCACTCTAATTGACCAAATCAAGCCTCTCACTCCTAGCCACTCTAATTGACCATATCGAGCCTCTCACTCCTAGCCATTCTAATTGACCATATCGAGCCTCTCACTCCTAGCCACTCTAATTGACCATATCAAGCCTCTCACTCCTAGCCACTCTAATTGACCAAATCAAGCCTCTCACTCCTAGCCACTCTAATTGACCATATCGAGCCTCTCACTCCTAGCCATTCTAATTGACCATATCGAGCCTCTCACTCCTAGCCACTCTAATTGACCATATCAAGCCTCTCACTCCTAGCCACTCTAATTGACCATATCAAGCCTCTCACTCCAAGCCACTCTAATTGACCAAATCAAGCCTCTCACTCCTAGCCACTCTAATTGACCATATCAAGCCTATATAAAACTCTTCCTTCTGGGTAAACAAGTCACATGAGAATAAGTCTCAGGCACAATCCATTTCAGACTGCGCTGCGTGTCAGTGTGAGATTATCTTAACATAGCTCAATGGATTCATTTCTCATTCATTCAGATTTTTACTTTTTTTTCTCTCTCTCTCTCTCTCTCTCTCTCTCTCTCTCTCTCTCTCTCTCTCTCTCTCTCTCTCTCTCTCTCTCTCTCTCTCTCTCTCTCTCTCTCTCTCTCTTGCATGACTTTTTCATCATCCCAGTTGATGATGTGAATATTCTGTGTTGTACTGTGATCTACATTACCTCGTGAGAGATGGTAGTGACTGTCTGATCTTCCTCTAAACAGACACGGTGTGATATAATATCCTTCGTTTGTTGAAAGGGAACAGAAATTCATCTGAGAATTACTATACTTTTTTTTTTTTTTTTTTTTTTTTTACTACCCCAGTGCCGCGGGTCCACACTGAGCTAAAGCCACAAACAGCCAACGTCCTGGATTGCGTCGGCATACAGAGCTTAAACTACGCCCACTACTTTCAGCACACAAATGTCTTTTTAAACAGATGAACACATTACGAGATGGATGACAGAGGATGTGACGTGCTGTATTCTCATCTAGCAGCATTAGTCCTGCCTTTCGCCCTGTCTCAGCTTCTTACAGCCAGATGAGAGAGAAAGGAAAAGGGAGGAGGAGAGAGAGAGAGGGAGGGGGGTGGAGGAGGGAGGAGGGAAGAGGGAGGGTGACAGAGAGAGAGAGGGGGGGGGAGGGAGGAGGGAGGAGGAGGGAGGAGGGAAGAGGGAGGGTGACAGTGAGAGAGAGAGGAGGGAGGAGGGAGGAGGAGGGAGGGTGACAGAGAGAGAGGGGGGATGAGGGAGGAGGGAGGGTGACAGAGAGAGAGAGGGGGAGGAGGAGGGAAGGTGACAGAGAGAGAGGGAGGGATGAGGGAGGAGGGCAGAGAGAGAGGGAGGGAGGGCGACAGAGAGAGAGGGAGGGAGGGCACAAGAGAGAGAAGGAGGGATGGGGTAGGGAGGGAGGGAGGGCGACAGAGAGAGAGGGAGGGGGAGGGAGGGTGACAGAGAGAGAGGGAGGGGGGATGGAGGGTGACAGAGAGAGAGGGAGGGGGGATGGAGGGTGACAGAGAGAGAGGGAGGGGGATGGAGGGTGACAGAGAGAGAGGGGAGGGGGATGGAGGGTGACAGAGAGAGAGGGAGGGGGATGGAGGGTGACATAGAGAGAGGGAGGGGGAGGGGGAGGGCGACAGAGAGAGAGGGAGGGAGGGCGACAGAGGGAGGGGGAGGGTGACAGAGAGAGAGGGAGGGGGCAGGGCGACAGAGAGAGTGTGTGTGTGTGTGTGTGTGTGTGTGCGTGTGCGTGTATGCGAGTGTGTGTGTGTGTGTGTGTGTGTGTGTGTGTGTGTGTGTGTGTGTGTGTGTGTGTGTGTGTGTGTGCGCGCTGGTGTGTGTGTATTTGTGTGTGCGTGTGTGTGTGTATTTTGTGTGTGTGTGTGTGTGTGTGTGTGCGTGTGCGTATTTGTGTGTGTGTGTGGGAGAGAGAGAGAGAGAGAGAGAGAGAGAGAGAGAGAGAGAGAGAGAGAGAGAGAGAGAGAGAGAGCGAGAGAGATGCTGCTGAATCCTGGTTGGCTGGGGAGCAGGGGGCTGACTCAGTGGCTCTAGAGAGAGAGAGAGAGAGATAGAGGGAGATAGAGGGAGAGAGAGATAGAGAGAGAGAGAGAGAGAGAGAGAGAGAGAGAGAGAGAGCGAGAGAGGCGGGAGAGCAGGCGTTGTGTGACAGATGCACTTCCTCGCCATCAGACCAGTGGCTCTCTTCCATTGGCTCACTGCACTGGACCGGAAAACAGAAAACACTACAGCACCATGCCTGTTTCTGTCACTACGGCAAGCCTCTACCGCCACAGCTGCCACGACCGTGCAGCATCTCCTCTACCTCCAGCCAGCACTCAGACAGAGACTCAGAGAGAAAGCGGGAGCCCCCTGAAGACGGGTTCAGTGGAGTGAGAGGAGGGAAAGGCTGGACCAGGGCTACGGATCCACCGACTGAAGCACCGAGCAGCTTGTTGTGTTTCTGGTCCTCTGCTGCTACTGCCTGAGCTCCATGCAAGAGGAGAAGGAAAGGAACGAGGGAAAGAAGAAAACTGCTGCTGAGAACCTGAAAGAGCTGGAAGAAGGAAACAAAGCCCACGCAGCAACACAGTTCTGAAGTGGCTAAGAGAGACAGACTGACTGGCTGAAGTGGCTAAGAGAGACAGATTGACTCTGAAGTGACTCAGAGAGACAGATTGACTCTGAAGTGGCTCAGAGAGACTGACTGACTCTGAAGTGACTCAGAGAGACAGACTGACTCTGAAGTGACTCAGAGAGACAGACTGACTCTGAAGTGACTCAGAGAGACAGACTGACTGACTCTGAAGTGACTCAGAGAGACAGACTGACTGACTCTGAAGTGACTCAGAGAGACAGACTGACTGACTCTCTCAACCCCTGACTGAAGGACTGACCGCAGGGTTTTGATCAGAGCATTGGCGGACACCGACAGCACGTAGCAGGTCTGTCCACAGGAGTTCTGTTCGGGGTCTATTAGATCCGAGACGTTAGAATCCTCTTGACATCTGACTTGTCAGCGCAGGGAACGGCACTGTTTAAAAAAAAACTACTTGACTACAGGTTCTCTAGATCTCACACTCTGTACGACTTCTTCGTTTGTCTTCTCGTGACTCTTGACTGTTTGTCTGTTGCGCTCAGTGGAAGCTCCGTGCCTCATGGCTTGCTACTACATAGTCATCAGTTCTACTCACCTCAGCAACGGCCACTTTAGGAACATCAAGGGAGTTTTCCGCGGACCCCTCAGCAAGAATGGCAACAAGAACTTGGTAAGTAAACTAGCGACTTAAAAAAAACAAAAAATGTTTTTTATTTATGACTTTCTGGTTGTGTTTTGTGAGTACGTCGTGCTCGTGTTCTCTGCTATGATGGGTGGGACAGAAGCCTTCCAGAACTTAGTTTGACTGGGAAGCAAAGAGTAAGACGTCAAACGGGACTCGCTATCTTACTCTGTTGTGTCCACCATGACTCTCTATCTTACTCTGTTGTGTCCACCATGACTCTCTATCTTACTCTGTTGTGTCCACCATGACTCTCTATCTTACTCTGTTGTGTCCACTATGACACTCTATCTTACTCTGTTGTGTCCACCATGACTCTCTATCTTACTCTGTTGTGTCCACTATGACTCGCTATCTTACTCTGTTGTGTCCACTATGACTCGCTATCTTACTCTGTTGTGTCCACCATGACTCTCTATCTTACTCTGTTGTGTCCACTATGACTCTCTATCTTACTCTGTTGTGTCCACCATGACTCTCTATCTTACTCTGTTGTGTCCACTATGACTCTCTATCTTACTCTGTTGTGTCCACTATGACTCTCTATCTTACTCTGTTGTGTCCACCATGACTCTCTATCTTACTCTGTTGTGTCCACCATGACTCTCTATCTTACTCTGTTGTGTCCACTATGACTCTCTATCTTACTCTGTTGTGTCCACTATGACTCTCTATCTTACTCTGTTGTGTCCACCATGACTCTCTATCTTACTCTGTTGTGTCCACCATGACTCTCTATCTTACTCTGTTGTGTCCACTATGACTCTCTATCTTACTCTGTTGTGTCCACCATGACTCTCTATCTTACTCTGTTGTGTCCACCATGACTCCCTATCTTACTCTGTTGTGTCCACCATGACTCTCTATCTTACTCTGTTGTGTCCACTATGACTCTCTATCTTACTCTGTTGTGTCCACTATGACTCTCTATCTTACTCTGTTGTGTCCACCATGACTCTCTATCTTACTCTGTTGTGTCCACCATGACTCTCTATCTTACTCTGTTGTGTCCACTATGACTCGCTATCTTACTCTGTTGTGTCCACTATGACTCTCTATCTTACTCTGTTGTGTCCACTATGACTCTCTATCTTACTCTGTTGTGTCCACCATGACTCTCTATCTTACTCTGTTGTGTCCACCATGACTCTCTATCTTACTCTGTTTTCACAAGGGCATTGGATTCTTTCCTCTACCTCTTGTTTCTCCCTTGAAAGACATTTTGAGTAAAGGTATGTAAATGTAGAAACACTAGCCTTTTGGATTCGGTAAGCTGCTGTGCTACAACACAGAGAGAGTTCATTGTGTTCAAATGTTCCGGTCGACATAGAGAACAGAACGGTGAACGTGTCACAGACCCAAGGAGTTCATTTTAGTTCCAATGTTCCATCCTGACTGCCTGACAGAACAAGAACAAGAACGGTGAACGTGTCACAGACCCAAGGAGTTCATTTTAGTTCCAATGTTCCAATGTTCCATCCTGACTGCCTGACAGAACAAGAACAAGAACGGTGAACGTGTCACAGACCCAAGGAGTTCATTTTAGTTCCAATGTTCCAATGTTCCATCCTGACTGCCTGACAGAACAAGAACAAGAACGGTGAACGTGTCACAGACCCAAGGAGTTCATTTTAGTTCCAATGTTCCAATGTTCCATCCTGACTGCCTGACAGAACAAGAACAAGAACGGTGAACGTGTCACAGACCCAAGGAGTTCATTTTAGTTCCAATGTTCCAATGTTCCATCCTGACTGCCTGACAGAACAAGAACAAGAACGGTGAACGTGTCACAGAAGGACGCGTTCTGACCAGTGACCGTGGCTAAATTCCCACCAGATGGATGGCGAGCACGCCGCTAATCTCTAAACACGCAGTCATAAGTGATGTCATAGGATTGAGTCCTTAATCGTCCTTTTACTGTAGCTAGGGGTTTAGTTGTGATGCAAATTAATCCTTCTGTTTGCCCAACCAGAAACGTGCATTCTAGAATACACATGGCAAATTCCACAATCAGAACTCGGAATCTGGGGCAACACAGTGGGGAAATTAGGGGAGAGGATAAATACGTCTAGAGATTTCTGCTTGGAGAGATTTTTTAGGAGTTATTAATTATGTAAACAAAAAGTATGATCTCTCCATTGTTTGTCATAGAGATCATCGCCCACACCAGATATTATCAGTGCTACTACCCGGATTACTCACTACACACACTAATCTAATTTAAATGCAAGAGTTAAGACTTCCTTAAAGGAGGCAGCGCCTTGGCTTTTCAAAGCATGTGAATACGCTGCTGATTATTGTTCAATTGTTCATGCTCTCCCTAAAAAAAAAAACACTCTCTCTCTCTCTACTCTTCAGTCAGTCGAGGAGAACAGAGCTTTCCTGAAAGCCAACAACGCTCTCTTTTAACAAATCAGAAATGATTGGACATGAAATATTGAAGTGCTCTATTCCCACTCTATGAGTTCTCTGTCTTCCCACATTGTGTTTAACAGAATATCAGTCAGGGCACTGAGAAGGAAGCTGTAGCAGCAACCTCTCCTTCTCTGTGGCCAGGGCTGGGTGCTCTGGGCCATTACCCAGGCTCCATCTAGCTTCCACCCCTCAGGGTTATCGTTTCACTCCATCTCTCACTGCGGGGGAGACCTGATGTCATTTAATCTAGAATTACTTAGAGGCCGGGAGCAGAGGACGGGGGGTGATGGGGGATGTCCCGTCCTGCCAGCACCACACACAGCCAATGTAAATATACTGAGAGAGAGAGAGAGAGAGAGAGAGAGAGAGAGAGAGAGAGAGAGAGAGAGAGAGAGAGAGAGAGAGAGAGAGAGAGAGAGAGAGAGAGAGAGAGAGAGAGAGAGAGAGAGAGAGAGAGAGAGAGAGAGAGAGAGAGAGGGGGAGAGGGGGACGGGACGGAGAGAGATGTGACAGACTGAGAGAGGGAGAGAGACAGAGAGAGAGACAGAGATGAGACAGAGAGAGGGGACGGAGAGATGGGACAGAGAGAGGGGACGGAGAGATGGGACAGAGAGAGGGGATGGAGAGATGAGACAGAGAGAGGGGACGGAGAGAGGGGACGGAGAGAGGGGACGGAGAGATGAGACAGACAGAGAGGATGGAGAGAGGGGACGGAGAGAGGGGACGGAGAGATGAGACAGAGAGAGGGGACGGAGAGAGGGGACGGAGAGATGAGACAGACAGAGGGGATGGAGAGAGGGGGCAGACAGAGGGGACGGAGAGAGGGGGCAGACAGAGGGGACGGAGAGAGGGGACGGAGAGAGGGGATGGAGAGAGGGGATGGAGAGAGGGGACGGACAGAGGGGACGGAGAGAGGGGGCAGACAGAGGGGATGGAGAGAGGGGGCAGACAAAGGGGAAGGAGAGAGGGGACAGACAGAGGGGGCGGAGAGAGGGCACAGACAGAGGGGGCGGAGAGAGGGGACAGACAGAGGGGACGGAGAGAGGGGATGGAGAGAGGGGGCAGACAGAGGGGACGGAGAGAGGGGGCAGACAGAGGGGACGGAGAGAGGGGGCAGACAGAGGGGACGGAGAGAGGGGGCAGACAGAGGGGACGGAGAGAGGGGGCAGACAGAGGGGACGGAGAGAGGGGGCAGACAGAGGGGATGGAGAGAGGGGACGGAGAGAGGGGGCAGACAGAGGGGACGGAGAGAGGGGACGGACAGAGGGGACGGAGAGAGGGGGCAGACAGAGGGGACAGAGAGAGGGGGCAGACAGAGGGGACGGAGAGAGGGGACGGAGAGAGGGGACGGAGAGATGAGACAGACAGAGGGGATGGAGAGATGAGACAGACAGAGGGGATGGAGAGATGGGACAGACAGAGGGGATGGAGAGAGGGGGCAGACAGAGGGGATGGAGAGAGGGGGCAGACAGAGGGGATGGAGAGAGGGGGCAGACAGAGGGGATGGAGAGAGGGGGCAGACAGAGGGGATGGAGAGAGGGGGCAGACAGAGGGGATGGAGAGAGGGGGCAGACAGAGGGGATGGAGAGAGGGGACGGAGAGAGGGGACGGAGAGAGGGGACGGAGAGATGAGACAGAGAGAGGGGACGGAGAGAGGGGATGGAGAGAGGGGGCAGACAGAGGGGATGGAGAGAGGGGGCAGACAGAGGGGATGGAGAGAGGGGGCAGACAGAGGGGATGGAGAGAGGGGGCAGACAGAGGGGATGGAGAGAGGGGGCAGACAGAGGGGACGGAGAGAGGGGACGGAGAGAGGGGACGGAGAGAGGGGACGGAGAGATGAGACAGAGAGAGGGGACGGAGAGAGGGGACGGAGAGATGAGACAGAGAGAGGGGACAGACAGAGGGGACGGAGAGAGGGGACGGAGAGAGGGGACGGAGAGAGGGGACGGAGAGAGGGGACAGACAGAGGGGACGGAGAGAGGGGACGGAGAGAGGGGACAGACAGAGGGGGCGGAGAGAGGGGACAGACAGAGGGGACGGAGAGAGGGGACGGAGAGAGGGGACGGAGAGAGGGGACAGACAGAGGGGACGGTGAGAGGGGACGGAGCGAGGTGGCTCCAATCTACTCTAAACTACTGGAGTAAAACAGCCATGTACTACAGTTGACATGGTAAACTACCAATGTATTCGTATGTAGCCTAGAGACTGATGATAGAGAATAACCTAAATATATATTATAAATACTAACATATTGTCTATTTCTTGGATCTCTTAAATCCTGCTACAACACACGATAACAATGATGACAGATTGTCCCACAGATGAAGCAATCCACTGTTAAACACATCCCACAGAAACATTTAGAAATATAACTAATAATAATAATAATAATAATAATATAATAATAATATACTACTAGTACTACTACTACTACTAATAATAATAATAATAATAATAATCATATACTAATAATAATAATAATAATAATAATACTACTACTACTACTACTACTAATAATAATAATACTACTACTACTACTACTACTACTACTACTAATAATAATAATAATAATAATATACTAATAATACTAATAATAATAATAATAATAATCATATACTAATAATAATAATAATAATACTACTACTACTACTACTACTACTACTACTACTAATAATAATAATAATAATAATATACTAATAATAATAATAATAATAATAATAATACTAATAATAATAATAATAATAATATACTAATAATAATAATAATAATAATAATAATAATAATAATAATAATACTACTACTACTACTAATAATAATAATATAATAATAATATAATAATAAAATAAGTACACACACAGCTGGAACGTTGTGGTGTTGTGCTCTTTATCCGTTCTACATAGCATTATGAATATCGACTTGAAACATGGACAGACAACGATGTATTCACAAATGGTTCAAACAACTGATCAGCTGATTGATAAACGACTGATCAGCTGATTGATAAACGACTGATCATCTGATTGATAAACGACTGATCAGCTGATTGATAAACGACTGATCATCTGATTGATAAACGACTGATCAGCTGATTGATAAACGACTGATCAGCTGATTGATAAACGACTGATCATCTGATTGATAAACGACTGATCAGCTGATTGATAAACGACTGATCATCTGATTGATAAACGTCTGATCATCTGATTGATAAACGACTGATCATCTGATTGATAAACGACTGATCATCTGATTGATAAACGACTGATCAGCTGATTGATAAACTCACCGTAATGAAACATAGCAGAGAATTAAGGAGGCGTTGTAGACGAAAGGACTAGTCAGACCAACCCCAGTAAACGAAAAAAAAGGCTAAACAAATATGGATTCAATTTTTTTTTTTTAAATGAATGATTGAGAACCAGTCAGAACATATGTGTAATTTAAATTTAAATGCTTCTTCAAAAATCTCTCTGTCAAATAGGAAAAGGATTTCAGAATATTCAGTTAGAGATACTACACTAAATGTTCAGTGTCTGGGCTCTTCTATGTGGTGATCTAGACTCACATCTAATCGGAAAGACGTTTAGAGTTTGGATACAAAAGAGGGGGAGAGAGATGTCTCAGTCTACACGTTGTTTGTGTTCGCACAGTGGGTGACTCTGTGGACCGTTCTGTGTTAGGAGACAGTGTGTTAGTGGTCGCTCTGTGTTAGGAGACAGTGTGTTAGTGGTCGCTCTGTGTTAGGAGACAGTGTGTTAGTGGTCGGACAGCTCTGTGTGAGGAGACAGTGTGTTAGTGGTCGCTCTGTGTTAGGAGACAGTGTGTTAGTGGTCGGACAGCTCTGTGTGAGGAGACAGTGTGTTAGTGGTCGGACAGCTCTGTGTGAGGAGACAGTGTGTTAGTGGTCGGACAGCTCTGTGTTAGGAGACAGTGTGTTAGTGGTCGCACAGCTCTGTGTGAGGAGACAGTGTGTTAGTGGTCGCACAGTGGGTGACTCTGTGGACAGTTCTGTGTGAGGAGACAGTGTGTTAGTGGTCGGACAGCTCTGTGTGAGGAGACAGTGTGTTAGTGGTCGGACAGTGGGTGACTCTGTGGACAGTTCTGTGTGAGGAGACAGTGTGTTAGTGGTCGGACAGTTCTGTGTGAGGAGACAGTGTGTTAGTGGTCGGACAGTGGGTGACTCTGTGGACAGTTCTGTGTGAGGAGACAGTGTGTTAGTGGTTGGACAGCTCTGTGTGAGGAGACAGTGTGTTAGTGGTCAGACAGTGGGTGACTGTGGACAGCTCTGTGTTAGGAGACAGTGTGTTTTGTTGTTTTATCTGTTATATATTATTAGTGCTAAATCTATTCTTATTGTTGTCAAGGTTGTGTTCATATTTGTATGTGCATCACTTCGCAACACTAACCTTCTCCTTCATGCAAATAAAGCATAGCGAATATGAATATGATAGGGAGAGATAGACAGGGAGAGAGAGAGATATATAATGATAGAGAGATGGGGAGAGAGAGAGAGAGATAGGGAGAGATAATGACAGAGAGTGAAATATATAGGGAGGGAGGGAGAGAATGAAAGAGAGAGAGAGAAGAGAAGAGAGAGAGAGAGAGAGAGAGAGAGAGAGAGAGAGAGAGAGAGAGAGAGAGAGAATGAGAGAGAGAGAGAAGAAAGAGAGAGAGAGAATGAGAGAGAGAGAGAATGAAAGAAAGAGAGAGAGAGAAGAGAGAGAGAGAGAGAGAGAGAGAGAGAGAGAGAGAGAGAGAGAGAGAAGAGAGAGAGAGAGAGAGAGAGAGAGAGAGAGAGAGAGAGAGAGAGAGAGAGAGAGAGAGAGAGAGAGAGAATGAGAGAGAGAGAGAATGAAAGAAAGAGAGAGAGAGAATGAGAGAGAGAGAGAGAGAGAGAGAGAGAGAGAGAGAGAGAGAGAGAGAGAGAGAGAGAGAGAGAGAGAGAGAGAGAGAGAGAGAGAGAGAGAGAGAGAGAGAGAGAGAGAGAGAGAGAGAGTGAGGGGGGGGTGAGAGATGAAGCCAGGGATGGAGGTAGGAAAACAGGGAGGGTAGGAGTGCTCCAGTGGTCATCGTTATACCACAGCCGGACTTGATGCTGCTGCGTGGTGGTAATGGAGTGCCCCTCAGAGAGTCCCAGAGGACTATAATTAGTGGTACTTTCTACATGAGCCTGAGCTGGATTTCTGCTACGCCCGCTCAGTACATCAACACGCATCGCAGGGCTCAGTACAGAGACACAGAATAATCACCATTAGATAAACGTAACACAGGAGAGGAATCGGTGAAAGTTCAAGTAGCCGAGGCTACTGCTGGTGTTCTGTCTACTACTTCAGATACCTCTTTAGAATCTGATGTTGTGATATTTTAAATCACATGCTCATCGCTATGGCTTTGGAGTTAAATGTAAAAAAAATAAAAAAAATAATAAATTAAAACTTAAATGTGTGTTATAATTTTTTTTTTTTAAAAGACATGCTTTCAGTCCGTTGTAGTTGTCCTTCTATCAGATCTCCAGCTGCATGACGCTGGGCCTTTTATATATATGCCATTTAGCTGACGCTTTTATCCAAAGCGACTTACAGTCATGTGTGCATACATTCTACGTATGGGTGGTCCCGGGAATCGAACCCACTACCCTGGCGTTACAAGCGCCATGCTCTACCACATGAGTAAATGAGTGGTCGTCAATGTGGCTTTTGGAATTTAACTTTACATCTAGATGTGTTTGAAGCTGTGTCGGCCTGATGGTGTGGGTGTTATACTGTGTTGCTGGTTGTTAACTGTGATTGGCTGGCTGTGAAGTACAGAGAAACGTCAGAGGATGTCTTCCCTAGAGAGCTGTTCAGAAGACAGCAGCAACCCTGGAACGATCTCACACTGTTATCAGAGGCAGTAGATTTCAGTCCGAACAGTTCGACTAAGGCTTGTATCAGATGGCCTAACAACTGGGTGGTTTAAAGGCCAAATGAAGACGTTTTTTTTTTATCTCAATATCAAATGATTTCTGGGTAACAATTAATTAAGTTACTGTGATTATTTTCAATTAAAATGGTAAAAAAAGAAGAAACAAATGTCTCTTCTTAACAAAGAGCAATTTCTCAATAAATATTTTTTATTGGTCTACCAAATCATTTTTATTGGTCTACCAAATATTTTTTATTGGTCTACCAAAGCATTTTTATTGGTCTACCAAAGCATTTTTATTGGTCTACCAAATATTTTTTATTGGTCTACCAAAGCATTTTGATTGGTCTACCAAATAATTTTTATTGGTCTACCAAATCATTTTTCCACCTGGTGATGTTACCAAGCAGGCCGAAACGTCATCCCACCAAAACAGGCAGAAATTTCAGGCGGTCTTTTACACTAAAACGGCAATATCATATTTTTCCACAATTTCAAAGTATTATTCCATTGTCATAGTGTTGAAATACAGTAAATAAATGACAGAAAAATCTGTTTATTGTCCGGGCTTTCGATGTCCGCTCCGCTCCCCCTGTGAATCTCAAATGAGCATATATATATATATATTTATCAAAATCTGTCTGTTAAAGTTAAAGACATCTGTATTTTTTCCTGTGTCTTCATCCACGGCATTGGCCGATGTCTTCCTCATCTGCGGTGGAAGGTAACTTAGCTACAGCGCTGTTTGTCAGACCAGGAGATATCCCGGAGATCAGTCTTGTCACGAAAACGTCTTTAGTGTCCGTAATGGTTTAGCCTACAGACGAATATGACCCCTTTACGGACAAATGAGACTCTCACGAACACAATGGTCTCTGGGAACTCATCTGAATCGAACCGAGATGAGGTAAATGAGTGGAAAAGAATCAGGCATTTCCGCTTCAGAGGTGTACTGATATAAAACATTTTAATAATAATAATAAATAATATATGCCATTTAGCAGACGCTTTTATCCAAAGCGACTTACAGTCATGTGTGCATACATTCTACGTATGGGTGGTCCCAGGAATCGAACCCACTACCCTGGCGTTACAAGCACCATGCTCTACCAACTGAGCTACAGAAGGACCATTTTAAAAATGTATTCTGAGTTTATGTCTCAGATATAGGACATTAACTTCAAAACATACTTCGTTTTGATGTATTTTCATCTGTTTTTACCAATCTGATGTTCAATGCATTTCTATGGGCCAAATTCAACGTTTCATCAAATATATATATATTTTTTATATATCTTTTTGAAACCCACAGGGGTCTTACAATTCTTACAGTAAGAAAAAAGCTAAATGACCCATCTTAAAACAATTCCCTATGTTAGCTCAGTAGAAACCCTCGGATCCTTAGACCTCAGCGCTTCTCTCCCCTTTACTAATTTCCAACTTTAAAACTCATTACATTATCTAGATGTCATTCTGAAGAGCATCGGATCAGATGCCCTTTCAACTAGTGGTTTTAGGAGGGAGAGACAGAGAGAGAGAGAGAGAGAGACAGAGAGAGAGAGAGAGAGAGAGAGAGAGAGAGAGAGAGAGAGAGAGAGAGAGAGAGAGAGAGAGAGAGAGAGAGAGAGAGAGAGAGAGAGAGAGAGAGAGAGAGAGAGAGAGAGAGAGAGAGAGAGAGAGACAGAGAGAGAGAGACACAGAGAGAGAGAGAGAGAGAGAGAGAGAAGTGATACCCTTCCCACTCTAATTTCTCCAACACTCATTATACTGAACTACTGCATCGTTCATTTAATAGGAGCGTGATATACTGACCTGTTGTTGTCGGGAATAGAAACTAATTTGGCTTTAAATCATTATAACAGTCTCCCTTCCATATAAATACTCCCCCTGATGCAGTGTGTTAACGATGTGTAATTGGTTTCATCTGTTTTATGTTCCAAAATTTTTTAATTTTAAAGTCTGACAGTGTTTTGTGTCAAAACGTAAATAGAGAATTTGACAGATTTCACAAGCTTTCTCAACAAACTATTTCCTTAAGAACCGTTCTGAAATCATTATCTGTTTCCGCCCCCCACTCCAACTCCAAATGTAAGATGTCAATAGACATACCTCTAGACATACCTCTAGACACTAGACATACCTCTAGACATACCTCCAGACATACCTCTAGACATACCTCTAGACACTAGACATACCTCTAGACATACCTCTAGACACTAGACATACCTCTAGACATACCTCTAGACATACCTCTAGACATACCTCTAGACATGTCTCTGGTCTTAGCTAAACCATCTGGTACTATATGTCTCTGGTACTGTATGTCTCTGGTACTATATGTCTCTGGTACTATATGTCTCTGGTACTGTATGTCTCTGGTACTATATGTCTCTGGTACTATATGTCTCTGGTCTTAGCTGAACCATCTGGTACTGTATGTCTCTGGTACTATATGTCTCTGGTACTATATGTCTCTGGTACTATATGTCTCTGGTACTGTATGTCTCTGGTACTGTATGTCTCTGGTACTATATGTCTCTGGTACTATATGTCTCTGGTCTTAGCTGAACCATCTGGTACTGTATGTCTCTGGTACTGTATGTCTCTGGTACTATATGTCTCTGGTACTATATGTCTCTGGTCTTAGCTGAACCATCTGGTACTGTATGTCTCTGGTACTATATGTCTCTGGTACTATATGTCTCTGGTCTTAGCTGAACCATCTGGTACTGTATGTCTCTGGTACTATATGTCTCTGGTACTATATGTCTCTGGTACTATATGTCTCTGGTCTTAGCTGAACCATCTGGTACTGTATGTCTCTGGTACTATATGTCTCTGGTACTATATGTCTCTGGTACTATATGTCTCTGGTCTTAGCTGAACCATCTGGTACTATATGTCTCTGGTACTATATGTCTCTGGTCTTAGCTGAACCATCTGGTACTGAATGTCTCTGGTACTATATGTCTCTGGTCTATAAGCTGAACCATCTGGAACTATATGTCTCTGGTACTATATGTCTCTGGTACTATATGTCTCTGGTATATGTCTCTGGTCTTAGCTGAACCATCTGGTACTGTATGTCTCTGGTACTATATGTCTCTGGTACTATATGTCTCTGGTCTTAGCTGAACCATCTGGTACTGTATGTCTCTGGTACTGTATGTCTCTGGTACTATATGTCTCTGGTACTATATGTCTCTGGTACTATATGTCTCTGGTCTTAGTTGAACCATCTGGTACTGTATGTCTCTGGTACTGTATGTCTCTGGTACTATATGTCTCTGGTACTGTATGTCTCTGGTACTGTATGTCTCTGGTACTGTATGTCTCTGGTACTGTATGTCTCTGGTACTATATGTCTCTGGTACTATATGTCTCTGGTCTTAGCTGAACAATCTGGTACTGTATGTCTCTGGTACTATATGTCTCTGGTACTATATGTCTCTGGTACTATATGTCTCTGGTCTTAGCTGAACCATCTGGTACTGTATGTCTCTGGTACTATATGTCTCTGGTACTATATGTCTCTGGTACTATATGTCTCTGGTCTTAGCTGAACCATCTGGTACTATATGTCTCTGGTACTATATGTCTCTGGTACTGAACCATCTGGTACTGTATGTCTCTGGAACCATCTACTGTATGTCTCTGGTACTGTAGTACTATATGTCTCTGGTACTATAACCATCTGGTACTGTATGTCTCTGGTACTATATGTCTCTGGTACTATATGTCTCTGGTCTTAGCTGAACCATCTGGTACTATATGTCTCTGGTACTATATGTCTCTGGTACTGTATGTCTCTGGTACTATATGTCTCTGGTACTATATGTCTCTGGTCTTAGCTGAACCATCTGGTACTGTATGTCTCTGGTACTATATGTCTCTGGTACTATATGTCTCTGGTCTTAGCTGAACCATCTGGTACTGTATGTCTCTGGTACTGTATGTCTCTGGTACTGTATGTCTCTGGTACTATATGTCTCTGGGCTTAGCTGAACCATCTGGTACTGTATGTCTCTGGTACTATATGTCTCTGGTCTTAGCTGAACCATCTGGTACTGTATGTCTCTGGTACTGTATGTCTCTGGTACTATATGTATCTGGTACTATATGTCTCTGGTCTTAGCTGAACCATCTGGTACTGTATGTCTCTGGTACTGTATGTCTCTGGTACTGTATGTCTCTGGTACTGTATGTCTCTGGTACTATATGTCTCTGGTCTTAGCTGAACCATCTGGTACTGTATGTCTCTGGTACTGTATGTCTCTGGTACTGTATGTCTCTGGTACTGTATGTCTCTGGTACTATATGTCTCTGGTACTATATGTCTCTGGTACTGTATGTCTCTGGTACTGTATGTCTCTGGTACTATATGTCTCTGGTCTTAGCTGAACCATCTGGTACTGTATGTCTCTGGTACTATATGTCTCTGGTACTATATGTCTCTGGTACTATATGTCTCTGGTCTTAGCTGAACCATCTGGTACTGTATGTCTCTGGTACTATATGTCTCTGGTACTATATGTCTCTGGTGAACCATCTGGTACTGTATGTCTCTGGTACTATATGTCTCTGGTACTATATGTCTCTGGTACTATATGTCTCTGGTCTTAGCTGAACCATCTGGTACTATATGTCTCTGGTACTATATGTCTCTGGTACTATATGTCTCTGGTACTATATGTCTCTGGTACTATATGTCTCTGGTACTATATGTCTCTGGTCTTAGCTGAACCATCTGGTACTATATGTCTCTGGTATGTCTCTGGTCTTAGCTGAACCATCTGGTACTGTATGTCTCTGGTACTATATGTCTCTGGTACTGTATGTCTCTGGTACTGTATGTCTCTGGTACTGTATGTCTCTGGTACTATATGTCTCTGGTACTTAGCTGAACCATCTGGTACTATATGTCTCTGGTCTTAGCTGAACCATCTGGTACTGTATGTCTCTGGTACTGTATGTCTCTGGTACTATATGTCTCTGGTACTATATGTCTCTGGTACTATATGTCTCTGGTCTTAGTTGAACCATCTGGTACTGTATGTCTCTGGTACTGTATGTCTCTGGTACTGTATGTCTCTGGTACTATATGTCTCTGGTACTATATGTCTCTGGTCTTAGCTGAACAATCTGGTACTGTATGTCTCTGGTACTATATGTCTCTGGTACTATATGTCTCTGGTACTATATGTCTCTGGTCTTAGCTGAACCATCTGGTACTGTATGTCTCTGGTCTTAGCTGAACCATCTGGTACTGTATGTCTCTGGTACTGTATGTCTCTGGTACTGTATGTCTCTGGTCTTAGCTGAACCATCTGGTACTGTATGTCTCTGGTACTGTATGTCTCTGGTACTATATGTCTCTGGTACTATATGTCTCTGTTCTTAGCTGAACCATCTGGTACTGTATGTCTCTGGTACTGTATGTCTCTGGTACTGTATGTCTCTGGTACTGTATGTCTCTGGTACTATATGTCTCTGGTCTTAGCTGAACCATCTGGTACTGTATGTCTCTGGTACTATATGTCTCTGGTCTTAGCTGAACCATCTGGTACTATATGTCTCTGGTACTGTATGTCTCTGGTACTGTATGTCTCTGGTACTATATGTCTCTGGTACTGTATGTCTCTGGTACTATATGTCTCTGGTACTATATGTCTCTGGTACTGTATGTCTCTGGTACTATATGTCTCTGGTACTGTATGTCTCTGGTACTGTATGTCTCTGGTATTAGTCTCTGGTACTGTCTCTGGTACCATCTGGTACTGTATGTCTCTGGTACTATATGTCTCTGGTCTTAGCTGAACCATCTGGTACTATATGTCTCTGGTACTGTATGTCTCTGGTACTATATGTCTCTGGTCTTAGCTGAACCATCTGGTACTATATGTCTCTGGTACTGTATGTCTCTGGTACTGTATGTCTCTGGTCTTAGCTGAACCATCTGGTACTATATGTCTCTGGTACTGTATGTCTCTGGTACTGTATGTCTCTGGTCTTAGCTGAACCATCTGGTACTGTATGTCTCTGGTACTGTATGTCTCTGGTCTTATGTCTCTGAACCATCTGGTACTATATGTCTCTGGTACTGTATGTCTCTGGTACTGTATGTCTCTGGTACTTAGCTGAACCATCTGGTACTGTATGTCTCTGGTACTATATGTCTCTGGTCTTAGCTGTACCATCTGGTACTATATGTCTCTGGTACTGTATGTCTCTGGTACTGTATGTCTCTGGTAGTATACTGTCTCTGA
>NC_068454.1:3377624-3385124 GCF_023373465.1 Oncorhynchus keta | reverse complement strand
CTTCGTCTTGCAAGTCTCCCCCTTATTCCTCTAAACATAACGATGGTCATTATGGCCAAACAGGTCTATTTTTGTTTCATCAGACCAGAGGACAAAAAGTGCAATCTTTGTCCCCATGTGCAGTTGCAAAACGTAATCTGGCTTTTTAATGGCGGTTTTGGAGCAGTGGCTTCTTCCTTGCTGAGCGGCCTTTCAGGTTATGACGATATAGGACTCGTTTTACTGTGGATATAGATACTTTTGTACCTGTTTCCTCCAGCATTTTCACAAGGTCCTGTGCTGTTGTTCTGGGATTGATTTGCACTTTTCTCACCAAAGTATGTTCATCTCTAGGAGACAGAACGCGTCTCCTTCCTGAGCGGTATGACGTACTTGTGTACTAGTGTTTGTACAGATGAACGTGGTACCTTCAGGCATTTGGAAATTGCTCCCAAGGATGACCCAGACTTGTGGAGGTGTTCAATTATTTTTCTGAGGTCTTGGCTTGATTTCTTTTGATTTTCCCATGATGTCAAGCAAAGAGCCACTGTGTTTGAAGGTAGGCCTTGAAATACATCCACAGGTACAGCTTCAAATGACTCAAACGATGTCAATTAGCCTATCAGAAGCTAATTTTCTGGAATTTTCTGACCCACTGGAATTGTGATACGGTAAATTATAAGTGAAATAATTTGTCTGTTAACAATTGTTGGAAATATTACTGGCATCATGCACAAAGTAGATGTCCTAACCGACTTGCTAAAACTATAGTTTGGTAACAAGAAATTTGTGGAGTGGTTGAGAAATTAGTTTTAATGACTCCAACCTAAGTTTGTTTACTTCCGACTTCAACTGGAGCTGTTTTTTCTATGCATCAGTGGGTACAGTAGAGACAGACAGAACAGTAGAGACAGACAGAACAGTAGAGACTGACAGAACAGTAGAGACTGACAGAACAGTAGAGACTGACAGAACAGTAGAGACAGACAGAACAGTAGAGACTGACAGAACAGTAGAGACCGACAGAACAGTAGAGACTGACAGAACAGTAGAGACTGACAGAACAGGAGAGACTGACAGAACAGGAGAGACTGACAGAACAGTAGAGACTGACAGAACAGTAGAGACTGACAGAACAGTAGAGACTGACAGAACAGTAGAGACAGACAGAACAGTAGAGACTGACAGAGCAGTAGAGACTGACAGAACAGTAGAGACTGACAGAACAGTAGAGACAGACAGAACAGTAGAGACTGACAGAACAGTAGAGACCGACAGAACAGTAGAGACTGACAGAACAGGAGAGACTGACAGAACAGGAGAGACTGACAGAACAGTAGAGACTGACAGAACAGTAGAGACAGACAGAACAGTAGAGACTGACAGAACAGTAGAGACTGACAGAACAGGAGAGACTGACAGAACAGGAGAGACTGACAGAACAGTAGAGACTGACAGAACAGTAGAGACAGACAGAACAGTAGAGACTGACAGAACAGTAGAGACAGACAGAACAGTAGAGACTGACAGAGCAGTAGAGACTGACAGAACAGTAGAGACTGACAGAACAGTAGAGACAGACAGAACAGTAGAGACTGACAGAACAGTAGAGACCGACAGAACAGTAGAGACAGACAGAACAGTAGAAACAGACAGAACAGTAGAGACTGACAGAACAGGAGAGACAGACAGAACAGTAGAGACTGACAGAACAGGAGAGACAGACAGAACAGTAGAGACAGACAGAACAGTAGAGACAGACAGAACAGTAGAGACTGACAGAACAGTAGAGACCGACAGAACAGTAGAGACAGACAGAACAGTAGAAACAGACAGAACAGTAGAGACTGACAGAACAGGAGAGACAGACAGAACAGTAGAGACTGACAGAACAGTAGAGACAGACAGAACAGTAGAGACTGACAGAACAGTAGAGACAGACAGAACAGTAGAGACTGACAGAACAGTAGAGACAGACAGAACAGTAGAGACTGACAGAACAGTAGAGACCGACAGAACAGTAGAGACAGACAGAACAGTAGAAACAGACAGAACAGTAGAGACTGACAGAGCAGTAGAGACTGACAGAACAGTAGAGACTGACAGAACAGTAGAGACAGACAGAACAGTAGAGACTGACAGAACAGTAGAGACCGACAGAACAGTAGAGACAGACAGAACAGTAGAAACAGACAGAACAGGAGAGACAGACAGAACAGTAGAGACTGACAGAACAGGAGAGACAGACAGAACAGTAGAGACAGACAGAACAGTAGAGACAGACAGAACAGTAGAGACTGACAGAACAGTAGAGACCGACAGAACAGTAGAGACAGACAGAACAGTAGAAACAGACAGAACAGTAGAGACTGACAGAACAGGAGAGACAGACAGAACAGTAGAGACTGACAGAACAGTAGAGACAGACAGAACAGTAGAGACTGACAGAACAGTAGAGACAGACAGAACAGTAGAGACTGACAGAACAGTAGAGACAGACAGAACAGTAGAGACTGACAGAACAGTAGAGACCGACAGAACAGTAGAGACAGACAGAACAGTAGAAACAGACAGAACAGTAGAGACTGACAGAACAGGAGAGACAGACAGAACAGTAGAGACTGACAGAACAGGAGAGACAGACAGAACAGTAGAGACAGACAGAACAGTAGAGACAGACAGAACAGTAGAGACAGACAGAACAGTAGAGACTGACAGAACAGTAGAGACCGACAGAACAGTAGAGACAGACAGAACAGTAGAAACAGACAGAACAGTAGAGACTGACAGAACAGGAGAGACAGACAGAACAGTAGAGACTGACAGAACAGGAGAGACAGACAGAACAGTAGAGACAGACAGAACAGTAGAGACAGACAGAACAGTAGAGACTGACAGAACAGGAGAGACAGACAGAACAGTAGAGACTGACAGAACAGTAGAGACAGACAGAACAGTAGAGACTGACAGAGCAGTAGAGACTGACAGAACAGTAGAGACTGACAGAACAGTAGAGACAGACAGAACAGTAGAGACTGACAGAACAGTAGAGACTGACAGAACAGTAGAGACAGACAGAACAGTAGAAACAGACAGAACAGTAGAGACTGACAGAACAGGAGAGACAGACAGAACAGTAGAGACTGACAGAACAGGAGAGACAGACAGAACAGTAGAGACAGACAGAACAGTAGAGACAGACAGAACAGTAGAGACTGACAGAACAGTAGAGACCGACAGAACAGTAGAGACAGACAGAACAGTAGAAACAGACAGAACAGTAGAGACTGACAGAACAGGAGAGACAGACAGAACAGTAGAGACTGACAGAACAGTAGAGACAGACAGAACAGTAGAGACTGACAGAACAGTAGAGACAGACAGAACAGTAGAGACTGACAGAACAGTAGAGACAGACAGAACAGTAGAGACTGACAGAACAGTAGAGACCGACAGAACAGTAGAGACAGACAGAACAGTAGAAACAGACAGAACAGTAGAGACTGACAGAGCAGTAGAGACTGACAGAACAGTAGAGACTGACAGAACAGTAGAGACAGACAGAACAGTAGAGACTGACAGAACAGTAGAGACCAACAGAACAGTAGAGACAGACAGAACAGTAGAAACAGACAGAACAGGAGAGACAGACAGAACAGTAGAGACTGACAGAACAGGAGAGACAGACAGAACAGTAGAGACAGACAGAACAGTAGAGACAGACAGAACAGTAGAGACAGACAGAACAGTAGAGACTGACAGAACAGTAGAGACCGACAGAACAGTAGAGACAGACAGAACAGTAGAAACAGACAGAACAGTAGAGACTGACAGAACAGGAGAGACAGACAGAACAGTAGAGACTGACAGAACAGTAGAGACAGACAGAACAGTAGAGACTGACAGAACAGTAGAGACAGACAGAACAGTAGAGACTGACAGAACAGTAGAGACAGACAGAACAGTAGAGACTGACAGAACAGTAGAGACCGACAGAACAGTAGAGACAGACAGAACAGTAGAAACAGACAGAACAGTAGAGACTGACAGAACAGGAGAGACAGACAGAACAGTAGAGACTGACAGAACAGGAGAGACAGACAGAACAGTAGAGACAGACAGAACAGTAGAGACAGACAGAACAGTAGAGACTGACAGAACAGTAGAGACAGACAGAACAGTAGAGACTGACAGAACAGGAGAGACAGACAGAACAGTAGAGACTGACAGAACAGGAGAGACAGACAGAACAGTAGAGACAGACAGAACAGTAGAGACAGACAGAACAGTAGAGACTGACAGAACAGGAGAGACAGACAGAACAGGAGAGACAGACAGAACAGTAGAGACTGACAGAACAGGAGAGACAGACAGAACAGTAGAGACTGACAGAACAGTAGAGACAGACAGAACAGTAGAGACAGACAGAACAGTAGAGACTGACAGAACAGGAGAGACAGACAGAACAGGAGAGACAGACAGAACAGTAGAGACTGACAGAACAGGAGAGACAGACAGAACAGTAGAGACTGACAGAACAGTAGAGACAGACAGAACAGGAGAGACAGACAGAACAGTAGAGACTGACAGAACAGGAGAGACAGACAGAACAGTAGAGACTGACAGAACAGGAGAGACAGACAGAACAGTAGAGACTGACAGAACAGGAGAGACAGACAGAACAGTAGAGACTGACAGAACAGTAGAGACAGACAGAACAGTAGAGACTGACAGAACAGTAGAGACTGACATAACAGTAGAGACAGACAGAACAGTAGAGACTGACAGAGCAGTAGAGACAGACAGAACAGTAGAGACTGACAGAACAGTAGAGACCGACAGAACAGTAGAGACAGACAGAACAGTAGAGACTGACAGAACAGTAGAGACTGACAGAACAGTAGAGACAGACAGAACAGTAGAGACTGAGAGAACAGTAGAGACAGACAGAATAGTAGAGACGGACAGAACAGTAGAGACTGACAGAACAGTAGAGACTGACAGAACAGTAGAGACTGACAGAACAGGAGAGACAGACAGAACAGTAGAGACTGACAGAACAGTAGAGACTGACAGAACAGTAGAGACAGACAGAACAGTAGAGACAGACAGAACAGTAGAGACAGACAGAACAGTAGAGACTGACAGAACAGTAGAGACTGACAGAACAGTAGAGACAGACAGAACAGTAGAGACAGACAGAACAGTAGAGACTGACAGAACAGTAGAGACAGACAGAATAGTAGAGACGGACAGAACAGTAGAGACTGACAGAACAGTAGAGACTGACAGAACAGTAGAGACTGACAGAACAGGAGAGACAGACAGAACAGTAGAGACAGACAGAACAGTAGAGACTGACAGAACAGTAGAGACAGACAGAACAGTAGAGACAGACAGAACAGTAGAGACTGACAGAACAGTAGAGACTGACAGAACAGTAGAGACTGACAGAACAGTAGAGACAGACAGAACAGTAGAGACAGACAGAACAGTAGAGACAGACAGAACAGTAGAGACTGACAGAACAGTAGAGACTGACAGAACAGTAGAGACTGACAGAACAGTAGAGACAGACAGAACAGTAGAGACTGACAGAACAGTAGAGACCGACAGAACAGTAGAGACAGACAGAACAGTAGAAACAGACAGAACAGTAGAGACTGACAGAACAGGAGAGACAGACAGAACAGTAGAGACTGACAGAACAGTAGAGACAGACAGAACAGTAGAGACTGACAGAACAGTAGAGACAGACAGAACAGTAGAGACTGACAGAACAGTAGAGACAGACAGAACAGTAGAGACTGACAGAACAGTAGAGACCGACAGAACAGTAGAGACAGACAGAACAGTAGAAACAGACAGAACAGTAGAGACTGACAGAAGAGGAGAGACAGACAGAACAGTAGAGACTGACAGAACAGGAGAGACAGACAGAACAGTAGAGACAGACAGAACAGTAGAGACAGACAGAACAGTAGAGACTGACAGAACAGTAGAGACCGACAGAACAGTAGAGACAGACAGAACAGTAGAAACAGACAGAACAGTAGAGACTGACAGAACAGGAGAGACAGACAGAACAGTAGAGACTGACAGAACAGGAGAGACAGACAGAACAGTAGAGACAGACAGAACAGTAGAGACAGACAGAACAGTAGAGACTGACAGAACAGGAGAGACAGACAGAACAGGAGAGACAGACAGAACAGTAGAGACTGACAGAACAGGAGAGACAGACAGAACAGTAGAGACTGACAGAACAGTAGAGACAGACAGAACAGTAGAGACAGACAGAACAGTAGAGACTGACAGAACAGGAGAGACAGACAGAACAGGAGAGACAGACAGAACAGTAGAGACTGACAGAACAGGAGAGACAGACAGAACAGTAGAGACTGACAGAACAGTAGAGACAGACAGAACAGGAGAGACAGACAGAACAGTAGAGACTGACAGAACAGGAGAGACAGACAGAACAGTAGAGACTGACAGAACAGGAGAGACAGACAGAACAGTAGAGACTGACAGAACAGGAGAGACAGACAGAACAGTAGAGACTGACAGAACAGTAGAGACAGACAGAACAGTAGAGACTGACAGAACAGTAGAGACTGACATAACAGTAGAGACAGACAGAACAGTAGAGACTGACAGAACAGTAGAGACAGACAGAACAGTAGAGACTGACAGAACAGTAGAGACCGACAGAACAGTAGAGACAGACAGAACAGTAGAGACTGACAGAACAGTAGAGACTGACAGAACAGTAGAGACAGACAGAACAGTAGAGACAGACAGAACAGTAGAGACTGACAGAACAGTAGAGACAGACAGAATAGTAGAGACGGACAGAACAGTAGAGACTGACAGAACAGTAGAGACTGACAGAACAGTAGAGACTGACAGAACAGGAGAGACAGACAGAACAGTAGAGACTGACAGAACAGTAGAGACAGACAGAACAGTAGAGACAGACAGAACAGTAGAGACAGACAGAACAGTAGAGACAGACAGAACAGTAGAGACTGACAGAACAGTAGAGACTGACAGAACAGTAGAGACAGACAGAACAGTAGAGACAGACAGAACAGTAGAGACTGACAGAACAGTAGAGACAGACAGAATAGTAGAGACGGACAGAACAGTAGAGACTGACAGAACAGTAGAGACTGACAGAACAATAGAGACTGACAGAACAGGAGAGACAGACAGTAGAGACAGACAGAACAGTAGAGACTGACAGAACAGTAGAGACTGACAGAACAGTAGAGACAGACAGAACAGTAGAGACTGACAGAACAGTAGAGACAGACAGAACAGTAGAGACAGACAGAACAGTAGAGACAGACAGAACAGTAGAGACAGACAGAACAGTAGAGACTGACAGAACAGTAGAGACTGACAGAACAGTAGAGACAGACAGAACAGTAGAGACAGACAGAACAGTAGAGACTGACAGAACAGTAGAGACAGACAGAACAGTAGAGACAGACAGAACAGTAGAGACAGACAGAA
>NC_068454.1:3365124-3372624 GCF_023373465.1 Oncorhynchus keta | reverse complement strand
TACGCATGCAGGGAACTGCCAAGGCTAATTAAAGTTATTAGCATCCCTCTATCCACAGGGCGAGTGGTCACTGAATGGATTGATGAACATGAAAAACCATGTAAACCGTATTCCATGGCCGTCTCAATCACCAGAGGTGCCTGAGACAGCAATTTTTTCCCACCATCCTTCAACAAAACACCAAATTATGACATTTCTCGTGGAAGAATGATGTCACATCCATCCAATAGGGTTCCAGACACATGTAGAATCTATACCAAGGTGGGTTGAAGCCGTTCTGATTGGTGGAGGGCCAACGCCCCTATTAAAACACTATATGTTGGTGTTTCCTTTACTTTGGTAGTTACATTTAGATAGCAATATACTACCCTGCAGCCATAACACTAATTCAAACAGAGTTCTATTGAGTTGAGATACCTGGACCAGGGCTGGCTGGTGGAGACCCAATGCCCTATTAAAACACTATATGTTGGTGTTTCCTTTACTTTGGCAGTTACGTGTATGTTGTATCTTTAACTTACCTAACCAGTTATTGGACGAAGAGTGCAATTTACACGTCAATCTACGACGGTAACTATTTCACATATACTGATGTAACTTAAAGTTAGTCTACAGTTAGTCTCATTCGCAAACTCGATGCCTCGGCGAAGGTGATTTGGTCATGAGAGAGCGATTTGAAGTCTGAGTGTCTTCGAGGCACTTCGTTAATTATTCAGGTGTCGTCGTCACCTTTCCCTCTCTCTCTCTCTCTCTCTCGAGAATGGATCCCTCTCCTGTCTCCTGTCTCCTGTCTCCTGTCTCCTGTCTCCAGATGGTCTTCATCAGCCACCCATTTAGCCTCTCTCCATATCTCTCTCTCCATATCTCTCCATATCTCTCTCCATATCTCTCTCTCCATATCTCTCTCTCCATATCTCTCTCTCCCCATCTCTCTCTCTCCATATCTCTCTCTCCATATCTATCTCTCCATATCTCTCTCTCCATATCTCTCTCTCCATATCTCTCTCCACATCTCTCTCTCTCTATATCTCTCTCTCCATATCTCTCCATATCTCTCTCTCCATCTCTCCATATCTCTCTCTCCATATCTCTCTCTCCATATCTCTCTCTCCATATCTCTCTCTCCATATCTCTCTCTCCATATCTCTCTCTCCATATCTCTCTCTCCATATCTCTCTCTCCATATCTCTCTCTCCATATCTCCCTCTCCATATCTCTCTCTCCATATCTCCCTCTCCATATCTCTCTCTCCATATCTCTCTCCACATCTCCCTCTCCATATCTCTCTCTCCATATCTCTCTCTCCATATCTCCCTCTCCATATCTGTCTCTCCATGTCTCTCTCTCTCCATATCTCTCTCTCCACATCTCTCCATATCTCTCTCTCCATATCGCTCCATATCTCTCCATATCTCTCCATATCTCTCTCTCCATATCTCTCCATATCTCTCTCCACATCTCTCCATATCTCTCTCCATATCTCTCTCTCCATATCTCTCCACATCTCTCCATATCTCTCTCTCCACATCTATCCATATCTCTCTCCATATCTCTCTCTCCATATCTCTCTCTCCATATCTCTCCACATCTCTCCATATCTCTCTCTCCATATCTCTCTCTCCCAATATCTCTCCATATCTCTCTCTCTCCATATCTCTCTCTCCCAATATCTCTCCATATCTCTCTCTATCCATCTCTCTCTCTCCATATCTCTCTCTCCATATCTCTCTCTCCATCTCTCTCTCTCCATATCTCTCCATATCTCTCTCTCCATATCTCTCTCCACATCTCTCTCTCCATATCTCTCTCTCCATATCTCTCTCTCCATATCTCTCTCTCCATATCTCTCTCTCCCAATATCTCTCCATATCTCTCTCTCTCTCTCCATATCTCTCTCTCCATATCTCTCTCTCCCCATCTCTCTCTCTCCATATCTCTCTCTTCATATCTCTCTCTCCCCATCTCTCTCTCTCCATATCTCTCCATATCTCTCTCTCCATATCGCTCTCTCATATCTCTCCATATCTCTCTCTCCATATCTCTCTCTCCATATCTCTCTCTCCCCATCTCTCTCTCTCCATATCTCTCCATATCTCTCTCTCCATCTCTCTCTCTCTCTCTCCATATCTCTCTCTCCATATCTCTCCATATCTCTCTCTCCATCTCTCTCTCTCTCCATATCTCTCTCCATATCTCTCTTTTCTCCATATCTCTCTCTCTCCATATCTCTCCATATCTCTCTCTCCCCATCTCTCTCTCTCCATATCTCTCTCTCCCCATCTCTCTCTCTCTATATCTCTCCATATCTCTCTCTCCATATCTCCCTCTCCATATCTCTCTCTCCATATCTCTCTCTCCATATCTCTCTCTCCATATCTCTCCATATCTCTCTCCACATCTCTCCATATCTCCCTCTCCATATCTCTCTCTCCATATCTATCTCTCCATATCTCTCTCTCCATATCTCTCCATATCTCCCTCTCCATATCTATCTCTTCATATCTCTCTCTTCATATCTCTCTCTCCATCTCTCTCTCCAATTCTCTCTCTCTCTCTCCATATCTCTCTCTCTCCTTTTACCACAGTAAGGCACTAAAAAGAGAATAAGGTGCCATTTGGGAATGTGACTCGGGGTCAGCTCTTGGCAGCGTCCCTGTGTCTTACTGGCACCAGAGTTTAGTATCAAGTGCTTTGTGTGATGCAGAGCGATAACGGGTGGGTGATGTTCCTCTACACGGTAAAGTGCTGGGAGGCTGATTGACCAGCAGGACCAATGATTCATTATGGAATAGAATGTTTTACGGAAGATTAGGCCAGTACAATGTTATTGTGAAAAAGCCAGAATTGTCACATTCTGAATCAGACTGCATTCGGAATAACTGTAGGTGAATCAGGTTTGTTAGCGACAATATGGGTGGATGGGGGAGGGGGGACGTAGTTTATGTACAGTGTTATTGTGATGAAATACCTGTAGGTGAATCAGGTTTGTTAGTGACAATATGGGTGGATGGGGGAGGGGGGGGGGACGTAGTTTATGTACAATGTTATTGTGATGAAATACCTGTAGGTGAATCAGGTTTGTTAGTGACAAAATGGGGGAAAGAAACTACTAAACTCACTTTTTCAGGACCCTGTCTTTCAAAGATAATTCGAAAAATCTAAATAACTTGACAGATCTTCATTGTAAAGGGTTTAAACACTGGTTCACATGCTTGTTTAATGAACCATAAACAATTAATGAACATGCACCTGTGGAACGGTCCTTAAGACACAAACAGCATACAGACGGTGGGCAATTAAGGTTACAGTTATGAAAACTTAGGACACTAAAGAGGCCTTTCTACTGACTCGGAAAAACACCAAAAGAAAGATGCCCAGGGTCCCTGCTCATCTGCGTGAACGTACTGTGAGATGCCTAAGACAGCGCTACAGGGAGATAAGATGGACAGCTGATCGTCCTCTCTGGCAGACCACGTGTAACAACACCTGCACAGGATTGGTACATCCGAACATCACACCTGCGGGACAGGTACAGGAGAGGCTGAACTGAGGGGCTTGTAGGCCTGTTGTAAGGCAGGTCCTCACCAGACATCACCGGCAACAACGTCGCCTATGGGCACAAACCCACCGTCGCTGGACCAGACAGGCCTGGAAAAAAGTGCTCTTTACTGGCGAGTCGCGGTTTTGTCTAACCAGGGGTGATGGTCGGATTCACGTTTATCGTCGAAGGAATGAGCGTTACACCGAGGCCTGTACTCTGGAGCGGGATCGATTTGGAGGTGGAGGGTCCGTCATGGTCTGGGGCGGTGTGTCACAGCATCATCAAATTTCCTGTATGAAAAAAATGGCAGTGTAAGAATATGTATGGTTATTACTAGGGTCGGGAACAGGAAGTGACATTACACTTCTTTACAAAAACAGCCCTCGTGTTGGAAACAAACATCATTATGTTGTCATCCAGAGTGTCGTGTATTTATTTTCCAAGCTTTTAGTGCATCGTATTTGACATACAGCAGGTTTTTAAAGGACTAAAGAGTTTAAAATATTACGATACTGGTATCCCTCCAGCCCTATTTAATACTGTGCCTGTAAGGTTGATACATTCACTAAAACGTCTTTTTAATTTGGCTGGGTTTTTCAATAGTCTAGACGTAATTCAACAAAAGAGAGATTTCCTTGTTGGGTCAATTCTTCACACCCTTTAGAACATTAACAGTTGGGCTGTACAAAAACTTGACAATCTCATTTCCTGTGTAATTTCCTGTGTAATTGATGGCACTAACTTAAACAGTAAACCTACAGTAGACATATAGTACTGGAGAAGTTGGGGGGACTTGGTCATATACACTGAGTATACAAAACATTAGGATTCACCTGCTCTTTCCGTCAGACCAGGTGAATCCAGGTGGAAACATACAATCCCATGTAAAACTTCCGACTTCAACTGTCTATTTGACTTTAGCCCAGTTTTGCAAGTTTTGGGGGGAAAAAAAGGCATTCTTCTTTTCACTCTGTCAATTAGGTTAGTATTGTGGAGTCACTGCAATGTAGGTGATTCATCCTCAGTATTCTCCTATCACAGCCATTCAACTCTTTAGGAAGTACGCCTGTATCTTTGTAGTGACTGGGTGTATTGATACACCATCCAATGTGTAATTAATAACTTCATCATGCTCAAAGGGATATTCAATGTCTGCTTTTTAAATGTTGACTCATCTAGCAATTGGTGCCCTTCTTTGCGAGGCATTGGGAAAACCTCCCTGGTCTTTGTGGTTGAATCTGTGTTTGAAATTCACTGCTCGACTGAGGGACCTTACATATTATTGTGTGTGGTACAGAGATGAGGTAGTGATTCAAAAATCATGTTAAACACTATTATTGCACACAGAGTGAGTCCACTCAAGTTATTATGGGACATGTTAAGCTGAATACATTTATGCTTGCCATAACAAACGGCTTGAATACTTACTGACTCAATATATTTCAGCTTTACATTTTACATTTCTAAAAACACAATTCCACTTTGACATAATGGGGTATTGTTTGTAGGGCAGTGACACAAAATCTCAATGTCATCCATTTTAAATTCAGGCTGTAGCACAACAACATGTGGACAAAGTCAAGGGGTGTGAATACTTTCTGAAGGCCCTGTACATAGCTACTACCTCAATGACCTCGTACCCCTGCACATAAACTCAGTACTGCTACTCCCTGTACATAGCCTGTACATAGCTACTACCTCAATGACCTCGTACCCCTGCACATAAACTCAGTACTGCTACTCCCTGTACATAGCCTGTACATAGCTACCTCAATGACCTCGTACCCCTGCACATAAACTCAGTACTGCTACTCCCTGTACATAGCCTGTACATAGCTACCTCAATGACCTCGTACCCCTGCACATAAACTCAGTACTGCTACTCCCTGTACATAGCCTGTACATAGCTACCTCAATGACCTCGTACCCCTGCACATAAACTCAGTACTGCTACTCCCTGTACATAGCCTGTACATAGCTACCTCAATGACCTCGTACCCCTGCACATAAACTCAGTACTGCTACTCCCTGTACATAGTCTGTACATAGCTACCTCAATGACCTCGTACCCCTGCACATAAACTCAGTACTGCTACTCCCTGTACATAGCCTGTACATAGCTACCTCAATGACCTCGTACCCCTGCACATAAACTCAGTACTGCTACTCCCTGTACATAGCCTGTACATAGCTACCTCAATGACCTCGTACCCCTGCACATAAACTCAGTACTGCTACTCCCTGTACATAGCCTGTACATAGCTACTACCTCAATGACCTCGTACCCCTGCACATAAACTCAGTACTGCTACTCCCTGTACATAGCCTGTACATAGCTACCTCAATGACCTCGTACCCCTGCACATAAACTCAGTACTGCTACTCCCTGTACATAGCCTGTACATAGCTACCTCAATGACCTCGTACCCCTGCACATAAACTCAGTACTGCTACTCCCTGTACATAGCCTGTACATAGCTACCTCAATGACCTCGTACCCCTGCACATCAACTCAGTACTGCTACTCCCTGTACATAGTCTGTACATAGCTACCTCAATGACCTCGTACCCCTGCACATAAACTCAGTACTGCTACTCCCTGTACATAGCCTGTAATATAATACCTAATAATAATAAATATAATAATATATGCCATTTAGCTGACGCTACCTCAATGACCTTTATCCCTGCACTTACAGTCATGTGTGCATACATTCCCTACATAGCCATGGGTGGTCCCGGAATGTACAAGCCATTACCCTGGCGTGTATATAGCCATATTATGCTCTACCAACTGACCTCGTACCCCTGCACATCAACTCAGTACTGCTACATAGCCTGTACATAGCTACCTCAATGATCTCATACCCCTGCACATCAACTCAGTACTGCTACTCCCTGTACATAGCCATGTTATTGACCTCGTACCCCTGCATATAACCAGTACTTATTATAGCCTGTACATAGCTACCTCAATGATATAGCCATGCACATAAACTCAGTACTGCCCCTGTACATCAACTCAGTGATCTCCGCTACATCAACCTGTACATAGCCTGTACATAGCTACCTCAATGACCTCGTACCCCTGCACATAAACTCAGTACTGCTACTCCCTGTAAATAGCCTGTACATAGCTACCTCAATGATCTCATACCCCTGCACATCAACTCAGTACTGCTACTCCCTGTACATAGCCTGTACATAGCTACCTCAATGATCTCATACCCCTGCACATCAACTCAGTACTGCTACTCCCTGTACATAGCCTATTACATAGCTACCTGTATATAGATCTCATACCCCTGCACATCAACTCAGTACCGCTACTCCCTGTACATAGCCTGTACATAGCTACCTCAATGACCTCGTACCCCTGCACATCAACTCAGTACTGCTACTCCCTGTACATAGCCTGTACATAGCTACCTCAATGATCTCATACCCCTGCACATCAACTCAGTACTGCTACTCCCTGTACATAGCCATGTTATTACCTCGTACCCCTGTATATAGCCATGTTATTACCTCGTACCCCTGTATATAGCCATATTATTACCTCGTACCCCTGTATATAGCCATATTATTACCTCGTACCCCTGCACATCAACTCGGTATTGGTACTCCCTGTATATAGCCTGTATATAGCCATGGAGGCTATATACAGGGGGTACTGGTACAGAGTCAAGGTGGAGGCTATATACAGGGGGTACTGGTACAGAGTCAATGTAGAGGCTATATACAGGGGTACTGGTACAGAGTCAATGTGGAGGCTATATACAAGGGTACTGGTACAGAGTCAATGTAGAGGCTATATACAAGGGGTACCGGTACAGAGTCAATGTGCACCGGTGTCGAGGTAATTGAGGTAATATGTACATGTAGGTAGAGTTATGAAAGTGACTATGCACAGATAATAACAGAGAGTAGCAGCAGCGTAGAAGAGAGGTGGGGGGCAA